>NC_064921.1:455446036-455746369 GCF_023897955.1 Schistocerca gregaria | reverse complement strand
AAAACAGTTCTTTGACTGATACCTGCCTCTCTCCGCGTCTGACGAGAACTAGCATGCAGCTGATGGAGTGCTACTTCTGCAGCTCTATAGTTGGCAGTCTACCTCCGTGTACGTTTCCTTGGGGTAGAACGTCCAGTTTTGCGAAATATTTGGATGGTATTAACGAAGGTGGAACGAGCTGTATCTATCTAGGAACCTTTCTGCATACACTTGAGCGCTCTTAATGAATTTGGTGGCTTTCGCCAGAAATTATGACTATTGAGCAATTAACTGATACATGGCACTGTAGTCCTAAAAGTCGTTTCTGTATCAGTAACATTTAGACTATGTGTAAGTTTTACACGCAACTCAGTGTTGCTCGCGGGATTGGCCAAGCGGTCTAGGGCGCTGCAGTCATGGACTGTGCGGCTGGTCCCGGCGGAGGTTCGAGTCCTCCCTCGGGCATGGGTGTGTGTGTTTGTCGTTAGGATAATTTAAGTTAGGTGGTGTGTAAGCTTAAGGACTGATGACTTTAGAAGTTAAGTCTCATAAGATTTCACACACATTTGAACAAATCACTGTAAATGAATTGTAGCATTCGTCATATTGAAGCTAGTCTTTGTTGCCAGTTGCTCCACGGCAGTTCAGTTAACACCTCGGAAAGCAAAAGCACAGCCGACGACTTATCTCTCGTATGACGACACGGGTTCCTATCGAGAATAGCATAATCATTTGGATCCACTGCATCAAAAAAACTGTTCAAATGTGTGTGAAATCTTATGGGACTCAACTGCTAAGGTCATCAGTTCCTAAGCTTACACACTACTTAACCTAAACTATCCTAAGGACAAACAGACACACCCATGCCCGAGGGAGGACTCGAACCTCCGCCGAGACCAGCCGCAGAGTCCATGACTGTAGCGCCCAAGACGGCTCGGCTAATCCCGCGCGGCCTGTCTCGTATTGTCGATTGAGATGGTGTCGTCATTTTGACCCAGAGAGCCAACAATGGAAGCACATGGATTCGCCCCAACCGAAAAGTATCCAAAGCTAGCTGTGCACGGAAGCTCCAGGAAAGTCATGACGACCTTTTCCTTTGACTACCAGCTGCTCATTTACTTTCTGGAATACGGCGTCACAACCAACGTACAGTGGCACGTGGACACTTTGCAAAATCTGAAGGGCGGCATCAAGTCCGAAAGCGTAAGAACGGCGACTGAGGGCATCGTTCTATTGCATGACATTGCCCACCTATATACTGCCAAGGGATACTGCCAAGGTTGTTTCGTCTACACTGCAGGAGTTCGCTGGGAAGTCCTTGCACATCGTCATACAGTCCCGATCCCTTCCCATGCAGTTTCCATTTTCTGGGAGCCCTGAAGATACACATTGGTGACGGTCGACTTGCTTTGGACGAAGAGCTGCAGGCGTCGACAAAATCTTGGTTCCAAGGCAGCCACAAAAATTTTTCCATGAAGGAA
Organism: Schistocerca gregaria; assembly: GCF_023897955.1. NCBI lineage: Eukaryota > Metazoa > Arthropoda > Insecta > Orthoptera > Acrididae > Schistocerca > Schistocerca gregaria. The sequence goes on along the minus strand of NC_064921.1, from coordinate 455,744,909 downwards.
CTGGCCATATTGTGTATTAATCATTACGGTGATTACTTTCGAAATAATAAAGGTTACTAACTTTTTTCCGTCTGTGTCGTTTTAGTTGACTGAACTTTATACGTGCGTTGCGCTACTGTCTTTCGCCTCGTCAGCTGTAACCAGCAGCCAAACCAACAGTGGCCTGTAAAAGCAGTCTAAAGTACGAAGCTGTAGTGGAGCCGTGCTGACATGTCTTCGTCGTGACCACTGAGTGAGGCTGGTTATCGGATGTACAGGTTCCATTGTTGCTGACGGGGCCGGAACACTGATGGCATAGCACAAAAAAGGGGCAGACAGTCGCAGTGGTGACCAGTGGTACCACGCCTGGCATTTTACCGCTTGCAGGACCTCCACGATCAGAAATGATGTTCTGTCAAAGGAGGTTGGGGTAGACTGGCCGCAAACATCGCCTGCTCCGGTTAAGCAGATTCTACCGTCTGAAGCTGATATGGGACATCCAGTCTGTTGCTACGAGACGCCACCTCTGCTACCTGCAGCACAGGGTCCTTGGCCTGAAGCCGCCGGGGACTGAACTGGTGCCTTCCAGCCGGAGCCATCTGCTAGCTGACTTCGACCAACTAGAGGACGCCTCTGCGGGAATCCATAGTTGGCACCAGCATCTGACTTGCTGCCGAGTTACCGCCTGTCCTGTACGCATGCACTTTGCTGGTACAGATTTGCGGCCGCAGGCTGCAGACGCCGCAGCTTACACTGTCGCCTTCGTCCGTCACCCCGCTCAGACGCTTCCAGCACTAGGACTGCCACACTGCCACAGCCTGTTAGCTGGTACGCATCTACTCCAGACTGTATGACCGACTTACGAAAGAGCCCGTCTTCAGTACATGGCATCCTCTTGCCCAGGCGTGATCAACGCTCTCTGGTAGGCAGGCCTAACAGCCTAAGTATGACGTAATCGGCCCTAAGCTGTCGCTGCAACCTGGCATCTGTAGATCAGCTTGTGATTCTTTCGTGAAAGTGTAACAGAATCACACGACTTGGGTTGCGACATCGAGTAATTTGTCGTTTACAGAGCAACTGTGTGTCGCCTCTGTATGAAAGTGTGCGTTTAAAACCATATGCAAATCTGACTACTTATTAAGAAAAAGTTTACCACAGAAGCCTAAATCCACAACAGCCATTAAATTAAACAAATAAAGATACTGTAGTAGATAATGGTTAACAGACAGGAAGCAGTATGCGTGGTTGTAACTGATAAAATCTGAAAATACGTCAGTCCTATGCAAATAAATTATGAAAGATTCGAGAGAGAAAAAGATAAATGGGTTGTACTCAAGAAACACAGAGAAAACTTTTATCTGTTACACATTTCCTTTGGAAGGACGCGTGTTGTTGTAAATTACGCTACGTCATCGAATACATCTGTGTAACGGAGGGGTTGGCAGCGAGTAAAACACCTGAAACGAGGTTGCTAACATGTTAACTGAATATAGTCATGTTAGTTGCAGGGGTGCGTTGAAACAAGCGAACTGGTACAGGAAGCCAGTTAGGTAGTGAGTGACATCCTTTAGAATTCGAAACAGCATCACTTGTGGACACATATGTTTTTAGATTCTACCACAGAACTGTAAAATATTTGGGTTTTTGCTGTCACAAGCTCGTGTAATGTATGGTGTGGACAATTTCAATTCGCTGCAGTCATGGACTGTGCGGCTGGTCCCGCCGGAGGTTTGAGTCCTCCCTCGGGCATGGGTGTGTGTGTTTGTCCTTAGGAGAATTTAGGTTAAGTAGTGTGTAAGCTTAGGGACTGATGACCTTAGCAGTTGAGTCCCATAAGATTTCACACACATTTGAACGTTTTTGAACAATTTCAATTGAAAGCAGCGGAAGAGAAAGTGTCTAATCTTTCAAGTATCACATTCACAATCTTATTCGAAACGTGAACACTACTGTCTTTGTCACTAGAGTGATCTCCACTAGCCTCTGAAACACGCGAGACAGTTTCTTTTTGATTACTTTTATTATGTTGTACTATGGTACTGTGTTCAGAGATAACTCTGAACATCTGCATTAGAAAATCCTTGCCGAAACAACAGTAGTACCTCTAAGGTTGAAGTCGGCCCTGTTCATGTGTCTATCAATTTTAACACTGTTGTTCGTGTATCTAGACTCGCGCAAGGGATTGTATATGGTAGCAACAGTTCATTCAGAATGAATTAGAAAATGCCGTCTGTGAGCTATACAAAGGAAGGCTATTTCCGTTTTCAAAAATATTTATAATTTCACTGAAGTTCTCTGTATATTGCATAACAGTTCTATAGAAATTATAAAAAACGTAGGATGTACCTCAGATTTTCAAATAAATTTTGAAAGCCTTATGAAACATGATGCATGCTCCTCTAGCCATCTCCAAGCATTAAAATCTCCAGGTAAGTCGTTCATGCATGTTTTCTGATTTTATTTCAGGTGATTGGTGTGTTCCGCTGTGAACTGTTTTATTGTGAAAGCCTCTAATACTTCCATGTCCTACTAACTTCGTCCGTCATATCTTCTTTTGCTTCTAAAGTAACAGAAATCCTTCTATCTCGTGGTATTAATATTAAGTTTATCGCTAATCCCACGTCTGCTACTCCTCGTTGCTCTTCTTTCTTCGGTTTAGTGTTAATTATATTCAACATTCTGCTTCACATTGACATCAGCGAATATTGTCATTCATATGCTTCTACCCTTAATATTGAGAAAACTCTTGTACCTCTCTTTTACTTACGGCGTCGCTTTTTCAATATATATGTGCTCAAACTCTATTTGAAACCTAAATGTGTTTGAAACCTACCGAACCTGCTAAGTTCGGAAGTATTCTTTTAGTGCTAAAACATGTTTCCGAACCTTAGTGTCCACGTGAGCAGACGTGTCAGATTCTGTAGGAAAGTAAGAACTCGGAACAAATACTCACTGATGATGGCACAAAGCTACTGAAACATGTTTAAGCATTAAAAATAGTAGTCTGCGTTGTAGCAGAACTTCACTTACGTAATTTAGTACTCACAGCTGCTGTTAGAGCAAACGATGACTACTGACGCCCACCTTCCATTATATTTTTTGAAATTCAGTGAAGAACATAGGTGGGTCACGTGCCATCTGTTCGACTGACTACATGTTCTACACACACTGATGTTCTCCTCCAGACATTCTTGTATAAAACTGGGTGGGGTAGCCAGCATCTTACAGACGTACTAAAAGCTTAGCTTTGAAAAAGATATTTATTTCCCAGGGGATGTTTACAGGCTTGCTTCTCTCTTTTCTTGTCCATTCATTGTTGTCCACAATTTCCCCAAATACAAAAAATCTGTTTTTTGCTTAGACAATATTTTCGTTCTGTTATAACAGAAATGCAGGCCTCTTTTTAAATTTTCTATATTCAATTCTTTCACTACAGCTTGTAATTTATCTGCAGAACATGCAAACAGTAAACAAGTATCTCCTGACTGATTGTACAATTTTCTCTGAAATGTTAGTTACTTTAATATCCGTCATCTTAGGTGATGAAATGTGGATACTATTTAACGTAAGTCGTTCTCTTGTTTTCATAAGGTCCTAATGGTTTTGAATTGCTTCTCTATGAAATTTTTGATGTATTTTATGAAATATTTTTTCTAATACAGCATATTTTTTATGCATCTGTAATTGTTCGCTCGAAACTGTAGTCCTGCCTTCTATAGCTATTGCATTTGAGAGTTTCTTCCCTGCCGTCTGTGTACACCTTTTGATGAACTGTTAAATAATGAACTCTTTAATATAGTATGTAATTGCTTAATTTGATATGATATATCCCCATTCGGAAATATGTATATCCAATGGACCTATTGTTGTTGTCGTTCTCTGTCCAGAGCGTGGTTTTACGCAGCTCTCCATTGCACTCTATCCTGTGCAAGCCTCTTTATCTCCGAGTAACTGCTGCAACCTACCCTCTGAATCTGTTTACTGTATTCGTTTCTTAGTCTCCATCTACGACTTTTACCCTCCACGCTTCCCTCCAGTACTAAATTGGTGATCCCTTCATGCATCAGAATGTGCCCTATCAATCGATTCTTCTTCTAGTCAAGCTGTGCCACAAATTCCTCTTATCCCCAATTCAATTCAGCACCTCCTCATTAATTACATGATCTGCCCACCTAATCTTCAGCATTCTTCTAGAGCATCACATTACAAAAGCTTCTACTCTTGTCTAAACTGTTCATCATCCATGTTTCACTGACATATATGGCTACACTCCATACAAATACTTTTAGAAAGGACTTCTGGACACACAGGTCTATACTCGATGTTAACAAATTTCTTTTGTTCAGAAATGCTTTTCTTACCATTGCAAATCTACATTTTATATCCTCCCTACTTGCACCGTCATCAGCTATTTTGCTTCGCAAAAATGAAAACTCATTTACTACTTTAAGTGTCTCATTTCCTAATCTAGCTCCTTCAGCATCACTTGCTTTAATTCGATTACGTTCCATTCTCATCATTTTGCTTTTGTGGATGTTCATCTTATCTCCTCCTTTCAAGATTCTGTCCATTCCATTCAACTGACCTCCAAGTCCTTCACTGCCGTCTGGTTTCTGTATAAATTGTAATAGACTTTCACTCCCTTTTACCCCTACCTCGTTTATAATTTCAAGGAAATTATTCCAGTAAACATTGTCAAAAGCTTTCTTTAATTTTCAAACAACTTCCGAGAATTCAGCCAGGTAATATCTACAGAGACAGTCGATATTTCGGCAGGGATACACCACGATATTTTCAAGGCACAAACTGCAACGGACAAGCAAATTTAAAACCTCGGTTCATGGAGTAATTCGGGAAAGATAACACACACTGAACTCTAGTGCCGCCAAAGATAACCAAAGTCAGAGTTATCGACAGTGAAAAACTATTAACTAGCAGGAGAGGTAACATCGCCTCTGTCTCTCTGTTTTTTGACAAGGGAAAAAAACAGGATTCTAAACAGAGTTTAAACAAAAACCTCCATCCCTGTTTACAATGTTGCTCGCTAATTTAATCTACACAGCTTCCTTAATAACACTGTCGCAACAGCTGGACGTTCATGCCAATAGCTCGGCATTGTTATATAACACAGGGTGACCAGTATCCAAACAATGCTCGGCAATAACAGATCTACTTGGCTGCTGTATCGTGTGTGCCATTTATGTTTAGTACATAGTTCCTCCAAAGTGCTCATTGTCTGATCAAGGTATGCCATGTCACAGCTACAGGAAATGCGATATACACTCACCTTACGCAAGCCAAGATCATCCTTAACAACACCCAAAAACACTCTAATTTTAGATGGAGGTCGGAAAACACAGTTCACATCGCATTTCCGTAAAATGCGACAGAACTTTTTTGAAGTGCTTCCTGCGTAAGGCAAAATGTCAGTAGACTTAAGTGTTGACTCATTGCTTCTTTCGTACATAATCCTGTTTCTTCAAAACAATGGTGGCATTACCCTTGTCCGCAGGGATCAGTTTTTAGAGAGTGTGAAGCAGGCCTCTCTGCTGCTGTTACATTACTCTCGGGTGGACGAGCCCTAGTCAACACACGACAACATCCCTCCTAATCTCTTCTGCAGCGTCAGGAGGTAGTTTGAAAACTGCGTGCTCAATTGAACTAATAAAATTAACTACAGGCAAGGTCTTCGGTATAGGTGCAAAATTTAAACCCTTCCCCATCACGGATAAGGTTACATCCTCAAAGCATTTCTCTGTGAGATTTATCACAGAACGTCAGGATGTAATATCAGACTCCGAGCCATGGAAACGTTCAAACTTTGCTAAATGCCGAGGAGTAGGAGAAATGTATTCCCAATCAGCTTGAATCCATGAGGCACTGTCCAACCAAATCCATGTGAAATCAGACAATTTCGGAGCAACCATAAATGGAAAGGAAACAATTCTTTGGAAACAGAATCCAAACGTCGACGAGTAAAACGAATCCTTTCACGCACAAGAGCCAAGCCAGCTTGGAATGCTGCTCTCTCCCTTGTCAAAAAGCAGAGGGACAGAGTCAATGTTACCTCACCGGCTGGTTCGTAGTCATTCACTATCGACACCTCTGATTTTGGTCACCTTCGTTGACACTAGTGTTCAGTGTGTGTGTGTTATCTTTCCTGAATTACTCCAAGAACCGAGGTTTTAAATTTGATTTTACATCACCTGTCCGTTGAAGTTTGTACCTTGAAAATGGCGGGGTTTTCTCCCACCGAAATATAGGCAGTCGCTGTAAATATTACCTGGCTGAATTCCCTTAAGTTAGTTGAAAATTGTATACGCCAGAAGAAACTCAGGTCTCACAGCTTTCTTTAAGTCTACAAATATAAACGCAGGTTTGTCTTTCATTAATCTATCTTCTATGAGAAGTCGTATAGCCAGTATTGCCTTGCGTGTTGCTACATTTCTCTGCTGATCTTCTCCGAAGTCGGCTTCTACAAGTTTCTCCATGTTTCTGTAAAGGATTCTTGTAAGTATTTTGCAGCCGTGATTTATTAAACTGATAGTTCGGTAATTTTCACACCTGTCAGTACCTGTTTTCTGTGGAATTGGAATTATTATATTCTTCTTGAATTCAGAGGGTATTTCGCCTGTCTCATAAATCTTGCTCATCAGATGGAAGATTATTGGCGTTGGTTCAAAAAATGGTTCAAATTGCTCTGAGCAATATGGGACTTAACATCTATGGTCATCAGTCCCCTAGAACTTAGAACTACTTAAACCTAACTAACCTAAGGACATCACAAAACACCCAGTCATCAGAAGGCAGAGAAAATCCCTGACTCCGCCTGGAATCGAACCCGGGAACCCGGGCGCTATTGGGGTTGGCTCTCCCAAGGCTGTTAGTAGCTCTTACGGAATGTTATCTACTCCTGGAGCCTTTCTTCAACTTAAATGGTAAATTCTTCACGCAGTATCACATCTCCCTTCTCATCTTCCTCTACATCCTCTGGCATTTCCATAATATCATTCTCAAGTACATTTCCCTTGTGTAGGCCCTCTACATACTCCTTTCCGTTCTTTGCTTATGACTGTTCCTGGTATTCGAACAGGTGGTTCATAAAGGTGGTGTAGGATTTTTGTAAGTATTTTCCAGCCTTGACTTATTTAACTCATAGTTCGGTAATTTTCACACCTGTCAGTACCTGTTTTCTTTGGATTTGGAATTATTGTATTCTTCTTGAATGTATCTCATCTCTAACGATACATGCTTCTACATCCTCACATTTATGTTCTAGCCAATCCCGTGTAGCTATTTTGCACTTCCTGTACATCTGATTTTTTGGACGTCTGTATTCCCTTTCGCCTGCTTCATGTGTTGCATTTTTATACTGTCTCCTTTCATATCTTGTGAAATATTATATAATAATGTACCATGCGAATTACATGAACTGACAAAAATTTAATCCTTTTCTTTCTACAAATATTGCACTGCATGATAAAGTCGAGAGTCAGAGGTCAGGCAGCATCAACGTGGAACCAACGACTTTTATTCTGTTAAACACCCAGTCCTCAAGAAGCAGAAAAATTTGCACAACGATCCTTGTGAGGAACCTCAAGAAATTAATGGCGACGCTGGCGATGAAACTGGAGCCCAGAGCTCACAGGCTCCGTCGCCGAACTCCTGGGAAGCGGCCTGCAGCCGCCCTTTGAGGTTCTTGCCTCTCACTCCTCCCACAGCCCTCCACCCCCCCCCCCCCTCACCCCACATCTACCCACCCAGCTACCGTTGCCGCTTCGTGCCTTTTAACGAGCTGCAGAAGATGTGGCGCGTTCCATCTTGTTACGAGGTCGTCAACTCCGGCGAAAGCGGATAAAATGTTACGGACTACGCTTGCCATGATATTTACCTTACAAAAGAGGCTTCCTGTAGTGGCCTTCCAGTACCTAATATAGATCGCTTTTTCTAAGGTGTGTCCTTGATCCGCTTAGGTGTTCTCTAATACCTCATTAAAAAGCTATAATAAGCTACTTACAATATTTTCACTTGCAGTAGTGTATATCGTAGTGTGATTTTTTTTATCATCGACGATGCTTACACTTGCTAATGAGGCTGTTGTGCATAACTGCATTGTAAACAAGAGAATAAAACAGATTAACTTGCATGAAAGACTAAATTGTTCAACGCATATACCGAAAACTGCAACAAAATTAATAGCTAACAGCCAAGTGTTGTTTGTGTCAAGTCTTCTTACTTTCCAATTTTATTCACCATATTAGAAAATTCGTAACCTCTTTATCCTGTTTCCTCACGAAGCTTGCTACTAAGATAGTTATTGGCACCGCAGCAATTATTTCTCAAATAATTACTTTTATTGCTGTTCGTTAATATTGCAACACCAGGTAGGATTGCAAATAACGAAATTATACATGCACAGTATTATACATAGACAGATAAGTAGGAATTCTAACTAATTGACTTTGTACATCATTTGCACTCAGGATGAAAAATTTAGTGAAGGGGCTGCAATCTCTGATAACAGCAAAGGCCCTAACGTGGCTGAGTACCGAGTCTAACTGGGCATGGATGATAGTTGCGGATAGGCCATTCGGTGCTGCTTCAGGTTCTTGCCGGGGTTCGTGAATCATAGAGGCTAGTAATTGGTGGTGTGGCAGTCGCTCGCCAAATCAAGACAAGATGTTTTACTGTCTGACAGAGGTGGAAAATTTTCAGGCTAGGGCAACAGTGGAGAATCTCAAATTTTTTTTTATGTAACGCCACAGAGACTTCGAAGACAGAGCGCAGACACCAGCTTTGAGCAAGCCGGAAATGTACCATATTGTGATCTGAGTCTATATCTGATCCTGGGTACGCGTTACAATCCAGTACCTGATTTCGGAATCTCTGTCTGACCATGATGTAATCTAATTGAAATCTTCCCTTATCTCCAGGCCTTTTCCAAGTATACCTCCTCCTCTTGTGATTCTTGAACAGGGTATTCGCTACTACTAGCTGAAACTTGTTAGAGAACTCAATTAGTCTTTCTCCTCTTTCATTCCTTGTCCCAAGCCCATATTCTCCTGTAACCTTTTCTTCTACTCCTTCCCCCACAACTGCATTCCAGTCGCCCATGACTATTGGGTACCTGAACTATCGTTGTCTTTGTTCGTCTGCTGTCGATTCTGATTAGAACAACCCGGTCACTGAACTATTCACAGTAACAGACCCTCTGCCCTACTTTCCTATTCATAACGAATCCTACACCTGTTATACCATTTTCTGCTGCTGTTGATATTACCCGATACTCATCTGACCAGAAATCCTTGTCTTCCTTCCATTTCACTTCACTGCCCCCTACTATATCTAGATTGAGCCTTTGCATTTCCCTTTTCAGATTTTCTAGTTTTCCTACCACGTTCAAGCTTCTGACATTCCACGCCCCGACTCGTAGAGCATTATCCTTTCATTAATTATTCAATCTTTTTCTCATGGTAACCTCCCCTTTGGCAGTCCCCTCCCGGAGATTCGAATGGGGGACTATTCCGGAATCTTTTGCCAATGGAGAGATCATCATGACACTTCTTCAACTACAGGCCACATGTCCTGTGGATACACGTTACGTGTCTTTAATACAGTGGTCTCCATTGTCTTCTGCATCCTCATATCGTTGATCATTGCTGATTCTTCCGCCTTTAGGGGCAATTTCCCACCCCTAGGACAAGAGAGTGCCCTGAACCTCTATCCGCTCCTCCGCCCTCTTTAACAAGCCCGTTGGCAGAATGAGGCTGACTTTTTATGCCTGAAGTCTTCGGTCGCCAATGCTGATTATTTATCAAAATTTAGGTAGTGGCGGGAATCGAACTCGGGGCCGAAGACGTTTTGATTATGAATCAAAGACGCTACCCCTTTTTTTCCTATATTGAAAATCTCTCTTTATTTGCTTCACAAACATTAATACACAAAAAATTACAATTCTTGAGTGGAAAAACGTAAGTAGCCTTAAAAATCAAATGAGATATTTTCAAAATGCAACTCGTAAAAATGACATTAAATATCTAAAACATTTAAACTGAAACGGACTGATGGCTGTTTCTTTCTTTACAATCAAGTCTCTGGATGTCTGAAACAGGAATGCGTAACTGCAAGATCACAATAAACGACAAAATCTGAAATAAATTACCTTAAATTAAATCCTCTTTATCACCCATCAAAATAATCACAATAAAATATTCTTCTCAAAATTCTTCAATTTCTTTCCTCATCTCAAATAATGAGTAAATCAACATGTTCCACTTCCTCAGAGTACAACTGCAATCTTACCACTTTTTTTAAAGCCAATTACCTTAGCCGCTGCGCTACTTTTTCCTTTAGTTTTATTTTATTTTATTTTATTTTTCTGTATATTTTTCTCTATCAAACGTTTGTTTTTATATGGAAAAAGGCGTCGTTCAGTTACGACAAACACAAGTAGAATGTACATCCGTAGCAACAACAGAACAAGAGTTTCTTCTAAACTATGAAATAGAATTCGAAACTAATAGTATGATGATAAATAATAAAGAAAGAAAAATGTAACCAAATCCGGCACGCCATTCCCTGCGCATGGCTCATCTGCGTACAGATTCCATGTTCGAATGTGATAAAACATTTCGCAGCGTGTGGAGCTCCATGGCGGCGGTCATCCTCTGCCCGGTACTCCCCAACTGTGAGGGGGGTTATCGAAGACACTGCGCAAATAGTTCGCAAATAGTTGTCGGTATCTGGGTGTACACTCAAGTGTGCTATGACTGTCCTGGAGAAATTGCCAGTAATCAAGTACCATTTTCTCATCATCTCGAAAGAGGTAGTATATGGACATGCCTTTAAATCATGTGAGGGCGTGAGTCTTCGCAGGTGGGAAATAAGTATCCTCTGGACAAAGAAGGAGCCGTGGCTCAATTGTGCGAGGCGCGATACGTGGGTAGCAGGCGAGGATCTTCTGCACTAGCAGCCATACCTTTAACGTCAATCCACATGTTAAACGGTGTTCGTCAGTATCCACGAGGTGGCAACGTGGGCAAAGGGGGGAATCCGACATCCCAATAGCGTGCAGCCTTTGTCGTGTTACAACCTTTCCGTTCACCACCTGGTACCACGCTGCTCGTACCCGAGTGGGGAGAAACGGCTTCTGGACCGCTCTCCACACTGCAGGCCGTAGGGTGGTCGAGCTTTTCCTCACAATCGTATTGCGAGGGATGGACCTTAGCAGCAGCCGGTAAACGTCTCTCGCCTTGGGAGTGCGAGTGTTGGGGAGGTCTGGGTGCACGTAACTATAGTCAAGAATAAATGCCAAGAGGTGCGAGAGTGAGGGTGTAATGTGCGCAATCGTGACAGGTGGCAGAAGAGATGCCGGCAGCATTTCCTCTAACAGATGTCCCATAAGGGAAACATCTTTGTGGGTCCACAATTTCATCATTGTGCACAAGTATAACGCTGTAGCTCTCGCTCGTACATTTATAAGTCCCAGTCCGCCATTACGCGGGGGGAGGTTGAGTGTTTCGTAGTGGACTTTGAACAGGTGTCCGGCGGTAAAGTCATATCGAAACGCTGCTTGCAGTCTGTGTGCCATAGCTGTCGATATTGGTAGGACCTGAGCCATGTGGATCATCTTAGTCGCCACGTGAAGGTTGAGGTATTCCACACGCTGTAGGAAGTCCATCTGCCGAAGTAGGTTCCGGCGAACTTCTGTGCGTATTGCCTGTAGTAATCGTGCATAGTTCATGGCAGCCGTGCTTCGCACATCCTGTGTAAATGTTATGCCCAAGAACCGGATCTTGTTGACTAGTGGGAGTGGGGCTAAAGCGTCCTCCTGTAGACCTCTCCCAATGGGCATCGCTGCCGACTTGGCCACATTCATGAGGCTGCCCGCTGCCAATCCATAGCGATTGATCCATTGTATCACCGAGCGTACCTCGTCACCAGATCGGACAAGTAATAGAAGGTCATCAGCATATATCCTGCAGAGAAAGGTGTGATCCCTCAATGACATGCCGGAAAGCCTGTTTTCAACCTTACTACAAGTGGTTCGAGTGCGATCGCGCAAAGGGTCATGGAGAGTAGGCATCCTTGGCGAACTGACCGTCGGATCGGAAAGGGACCCACAATTCGTCCATTGACCAGTACACGGGATGTAGCTCCACGGAAAAGGCGCAGAAAGATGTCGAGAAAGTCATTCGGGAATCCCACGCGCACCATAACGGACAGAAGGAACTTGTGGTGAACTCTGTTGAAGGCGTGGTCGAAATCAATGGAGATCAGAGAAGCTCGAAGGCGACAGGATGTGGCGATGGCTATTAAATCCCTGCATTCGCTGGTTGCCGTTTGCATGTTGGTCACTCCGCCCTGTGTCGTTTGCTCCATTGAGAGGAGTAGGGCAGAACCTTCTTTATGTGGCCGGCGAGTAGTCGGGCGAAGATTTTATAGTCCGAGTTGAGCATTGTAATTGGCCTGTAGTCCTCGACCGTCCGACCTCTGGAAGGTTTGTGTATCGGTATAAGGAGACCTTCCACGAATGCAGGTGGCACATGGGAACCGAGGGTCATCAGTTCTTGGTACATGGTGATCCATCTGGGCATCTTTAGATCGCAGAAAGTCCGATAAAATTCGAGCGGCAGTCCGTCTGGCCCGGGAGATTTGATGTGTGCTCCCTTCTTAAGCGCGTCCTCGATGTCGTCCCTCGTAAGTCCAGCTAACAGCGTCGTCGGTACTGCATCGTTGAGGGTGTGCGACACGTGCTGCAGTATATCGTGCCCATCCGCTTCCTCTGTATTCATCTCGTCGTAAAACCGGCGATAGTGATCTACAAACGCTTCTGTAACCGCCGCCTGAGTCATTACGACCCTACCAACTGGCAATGTGAGGTCCGTGATCAGCTGCTGTCGGCGTCGGCGGCTGTCGAGCAGGATGTGATGCATAGACGGGTTTTCTCCTTCCGCTCGGTCTTGACGTCGCGATCGCACGACGACCCCTTCCAAACGTTTCCTCGTAAGCGACCATATTTTACCTTTAATTCGGCGGCTTTCCATTTGTCGGTTTGGAGATGGTGGTTGGCTGGCGAGTTCGCGGAGCATCGTGTAATAAAAGTCCAATGTGTGACGATGCCACGCTGCGATATCTTTTCCGAACTGTGTTAGCACACGCCGAAACGCTGGTTTAGCACATTCCACCCACAATGCTAGAGTCGAAGGGTATCGGGGAAGACGACGTTCGCAATCCATCCATGTGTTGGCGATAACCTGGCGGCATTCCGGGTCTTGAAGATTTGCCACATTCAGCTTCCAGGGTCCTCGGCTGCGCCATATCCGCTGCTGCTGTAGAGTGAGTGTGCATATGAAAGCGCTATGATCGGAGAAGGCAAGCGGCCAAAGTTCGGCGTCCAATACTCCCGGCACTAGAGGTCGTGAGACATAAATGCGGTCTAGGCGACTGGCTGAGTGACTGGTAAGGTATGTCGCCCGGGTCGGTCACCATGCACTGTCTCCCACGTGTCGGTGAGAAGCAGATCTCGAACCAGGAGCCGAAGTTCTTGACAAGTCGATAAATGTGGGACTTGGTCTTTGGGGTGGAGCACACAGTTAAAGTCGCCGACGAAGATATATTGATCGAAGCGACTGGTAAAGAGAGGGGCGATATCCTCGGAGTAGAACAGCGATCGTTCGCGGCGTTGGTCAGTTCTTGTGGAGCATAAATGTTAATGATGCGCGTGACCAGTGCTGTGATCGCCAGCCCCCTTCCTGACGGAAGGTAAGTCACTTCTTCGATGGCAATTCCGTCGCGCACTAGTATTGCCGTACCGCTGCCATTTCGGTCCGCCGGTGACATATATGTCACATAACCGTAGAAAGCAGCGAGGGCCGCTATATACACTTCTTGCAAGAGGGCAATGTCAACGTCCGAAGAACGAAGCATCTCACGCAGCAACTGGATCTTCACTGCCGTTCGTATCATGTTGAGGTTAATCGTGGCGATAGAGAGCCGGTGCCAATGGCGTGGGCCCTGTTGGCGTAACTTGCATGGTGGTGTCGTCGTCGTCGTCGTCATCCGCCCACGTCGGGGAACTCAAAGCCAGAACGGTTTCCCTAGCTTCCTCAGGACACGGCATGGGTGCCTGCACTCCAGAAGGTGGTGTGCAGCATCTGTCCGGCGCATCGGCATCCGATTTTGCCACTGTAGATACGTGTGGTTTGTCATCAGTTCCGTTCGCTGGTGCCACACTACAGCAAATGGCGGCTGCCTCTGTGGTAGCGTCGTCATTGAAGGTGGAGTCGTCGTCCTCTGGAGGCTGTGTCGCATCCCGTTCGGAAGTTGCTCTACGCCTCCGCTTCCATCGCTTCGGAGAGCGTTGCTTCCTGGTGTGTCCTTCTGTGTCAGACGATGGCAAATATTCACGACGTTCCGGCACAAAGGCAGCCGTAGGCACAATAAGCGAGTCTACGGCCATGCTGTCGTCATGTATCTTGTCATCCGTCGACGGGGGCGGCGGCATCGGAGTTGAATGCGTAGCTTGTGGGACGGGTGTGTCATCATCGCCCTGTACTGGAGCATGGAGCCGCGACCCAACCGTGGATGTCGGCTGTCGTGGTGAAGTGGTAGCTGTCGTGAGGGCTGCTGCGTAAGTCACGGGAAGCAGCGTCGGCTGCGACGGCGGGTCCTCGGCAGCCGGCGGCAGTTGAGTGATTTGACGTTGGATACATTCTGATCTGAGGTGTCCCTCCTTCCCACAACCAGAGCGCGTCTTCGGTTGCCCGTCGTAGATGACGATGGCACGGCAGCCACTGATATTCAGATATGAAGGTACATGTCTTTTAAGTTCTATTCGGACCTGACGGACTCCGTTCAGCACAGGATATGTCTGGAATTGCGTCCATTTTTCCGCAATATGTTCATGCTCCGTGCCGTAGGGGCGCAGCGTTGTCACGACGTCCTCCACCGGTAGTTCGAAAGGAAGTTCGAAAAGTCGATCGTGCGAAGTCCCATGCCAGAATAATCGACGGGCACAGTCCCCACATTGCCATCAGCATGGCAGAAACGGAGGCCCTGTTTCGTTTGCCGAAGGATCCGTTCACATGTTACGTCGTTGATGATCTTGACATATACGATACTGCTCACAATGGACAAGTGAATGCCGAGAATGTCGGTCGCCGGGATTTTAACTTCTTCTCTTAGAAATCGTTCGACATCGAGTGCTTTGGGGCGTGCAAATTCGTTGCGGAACGTAAATTTGAGCGTCGATTTTCTGTACTGGTGCGCCATAGCGATCTATATGCTGAGTACGGCACGCGCGAAACGGCCGAGAACGATGTAAACAAAACGAGTGCTCGCTCCGCGGCAGGAACACAAACGGCGCGTCCTCACCGCAGAACAGCCAAAGGCCAACTGACCTGTGGATACACGTTACGTGTCTTTAATTCAGTGGTTTCCGTTTCCTTCTGCATCCTCATGTCGTTGATCATTGCTGATTCTTCCGCCTTTAGGGGCAATTTACCACCCCTAGGACTCTCTTGAGAGTGCCCTGAACCTCTATCCGCTCCTCCGCCCTCTTTGACAAGGCCGTTGGCAGAATGAGGCTGACTTCTTATGCTGGAAGTCTTCGGCCGCCCATGCTGATTATTTATGAAAGTTTAGGCAGTGGCGGGGATCGAACCCGGGACCGAAGACGTTTTGATTATGAATCGAAGACGCTACCCCTAGACCACGGGTACATGGACTTGCAACCTACGCCCTTAATTCTTTGCTGGATGTATTCCAGTCTCTGCCTTCCTATGCAGTGTTTGCCTTCTGCAGCTTCCTATAGTACCACGGAAGTCATTCTCTGATGTCTTAACAAAGGTCCAGTCAGCCTGTCTCTTCTTCTTGTCAAAGGCGTGTGTTTGATACTATTAGACTTCTCCTGGCCAGGAATTCCCTTTTTGCTGGTGCTAGTCTCCTTTTGATATTCTTCTAGCTCCGTCTCTCATTAGTTATTTTACTGCCTAGGTAGTAGAATCCTTTAACGTCATCTACTTCGTGACAATAAAGTTTCTCGCTGTTCTCATTTCTGCTACTTTTCATTACTTTCGTCTTTCTTCGTTTTACTCTAAATCCCTATTCTGTGCTCATTAGGTTGTTCATTTCATTCAGCGGATCCTGTAATAGTGCTTATCATTGATGTCCTTTCACCTTGAAATTTAATTACACTCCTTAACCTTTCTTTTATTTCCATAATTGTTTCTTCGGTGTACAGATTGACCAGTAAAGGGGAAAGACTATATCCCTGTCTTTGTAACCCACGCGCATCGTTCTTGGTAGTCCATCCTTATTGTCCCCTCTTGGCTCTAGCACATATCGTATGTTACCGGTCTAGAGCTTACCCCTATATGTCACAGCATTTCGAACATCTTGCACCGTTTTAACGTGTCGAACCCCTTTTCCACCTCGACAAATCCTGTGAACGTCTCTTGATTTTTCATTAGTCTTGCTTCTATTATCAACCGCAACGTCAGAACTGCCTCTCTCGTTCCTTTACCTCTTCTACAGTGAAACTAATAATCTAATATACCCTAAATTATCTTTTCCATTCTTCTGTATATTATCCTTGTAAGTAACTTTGATGAATGAGCTGTTAAGTTGATTGTACAATAATTCTCGCACTTGTCAGCATTTGCAGTCTTCCGAATTGTGTGGATGATATTTTTCCGAAATTCGCCAGTCTCATACATTCTACACACCAACGTGAATAGTCGTTTTCTTGATAATTCCCCCAATGATATCAGAAATTTTGATGGAATGTTATCTGTCCGTTCAGCCTCATTTGATCTTACGTCCTCCAAAGCTCTACAGTTATGTGAATCAGCTGTATTTCCTTATAAACACTCTTTCGGCTATCTAAATGTGTGTCATTCTAAGAGTAATATTTACTAATGGCATCTCATCTCTTGTAACTTCATTTTACTACATATGCACATGCAATTCACAGCTCTTAATGCGTTTATGTGATCGAAACTACAACGACGTTCCACATCTTTGCAACACAGTCCGCTACCTCTTTAGTTTCACAGTTAATTATCGTATGTCACTATCCTAGGAATATCGAAAATTTGGGCAACTAATCCCAACGGAGATTAGTGAACATTTTCTCTGGACCAAATCAATATGGAGTAAAATTCACAAATTATGTGAGTATGGCCAGAGGGAAAATTATCAACTGTCGTCTGTAGCACCACATCGCAGATGCTTCGATTCTCTTCTGTTTCGGTTTTCTCACAGTCCATGTTTTATTACCATGTTTTATTACATTCTCAGAAATTTCTTTCTCAAACTAAGGGACATATGGACAGCCTATTCTTAAAATGAAGCGTCACCGACTTGACATCATATTTTATGAAATTAAAGGTCTCTTTCAAGATACCATCCGTAGCAATCGAGCACGCGCCAAAGTTCAGCCTATAATTCTGATAGAACACAGTTATGACGTTCTGAAAGTACAGCTTTTAATGTTTTGTGTGCACGGAGTAACTGTCACCTCCTCAGTACAGCCATCCAATGCCTGAGCGCGAAGTACTGAACAGCGGAGGGACAACCAGAGACCTCCTACTCGCAGGGTTTTGTAGTTGAGGGAAGAGGCCGAAGGACACGACTGCCCTACGTGGTTCGAGGCCCTGCGCGATACACTTATTATTGTCCCGGAAAAGTAGCAGTATGACTGCATAATATGTCAATCTCATACACATATACATTCAATAATATCTTAACAATATTCATGCACTCGAATGTAACTGCAGGAAAACGAATATATCTAAGTAAGGGAAGAATTACTATGTAATGAAATAAATGACTACCGAAGTAAATTTGATCACACCAATCACTTTAAAGAATAGTGTGTCTCCTACTAATGTACTTCAACAGTGCCAGCTTTTGAATTAAAAGAAAATAACGCGCAACAGAGGTGTTAATTATTACATACTGCTTCGCTATTGCTTTTATTACACATTCATTCGTTTCACTCATTTATATTGTGTTTGTGAGTCACCAAATAAAAATCTTCCAGCTACATGCTGGAGCATGAGGCGGCTGCAGTGAGGCGGATCGAGTGACAATCAGAGAGCGTGCATGTTTAAAACTGTACCTTTCTGAAGTTCTCAACTGCATACTATAAAATTTTCGTGAGGGTGGTCGCCTACTAGGGCTGATACCTTGCAAGTGTGCTGTTTTTCCTCCTTAAAATGTGTGTCAACTTGGTGATGTTTCCTTGTAAGAGGTATTTCACCACTATGTTTCTTTAAAATACGTATAAATAGTGCATTGAATGTTTTAATGTAAATTAGGCTCTATAAATTTTTATATAACCTGTTTCCATTGCATATGATTATTTTTGGTATACTTTCATCGTTCTGATGACCACCAATAATTAAAAAGGATGAGAGAAGGGGAAGGGTTCAACGTATTTCCCGCTGCCGACCGACCGCGTGGTGAAGAGATGCCCGGGCTGGACTTCAGTTAAGTAGTTATAATTCGACATGGTACCACGGTACTATAGGTTTTAATTTTAACGTTGACAGTGCCTTACTCTGGTATGTTATAGTAATTTTATGCTTTTGAAGAAGGCTAGATTAATGTAGCCGAAACCTGGTAAAGACCAGAAAATTTGCGCAACTGATCCTGATTCTTCAAAACATTAAAATAAATATGCTTTTAACTGCCACTTTGCTTTTCAACTTGCTAGGTCCGATACAATGGTGACTCTTTGTAGCGAAAATCGTCCTCCTTTGGA
Source organism: Schistocerca gregaria (assembly GCF_023897955.1). Classification (NCBI taxonomy): domain Eukaryota; kingdom Metazoa; phylum Arthropoda; class Insecta; order Orthoptera; family Acrididae; genus Schistocerca; species Schistocerca gregaria. Next base: position 455,726,161 of record NC_064921.1, on the reverse strand, counting down.
CGTAGTACAAACCAGGGTCTAACACCATCAATACCTTAAAATGCCTGGCAAATTCGTCATTAAACTGCCCGGTTCAGGTCTCCAGTCTACGCTGATACATATGCTTAATGGCGGCAGACTGCTTCATTCTAGCGATGTTGTTTTTGCTCTGTTGCAGACAAAGCTGTACATATGAAAACTGGCATTATTTGACAGAAGTTTAACACTTCGAAAAATGAAACTCACTGAAACTTCAAGTTATTATATATTTCACATCAGCTCAGTACATTACATTATAGATCTGGAGAAGCAGTAAACGTAATAACGTTCCGGAAGAAGATCAGAGAGATAGATGGAGAGGGAGAGGGAAGGCGAGACACACAGGCACACACACACACACACACACACACACACACACACACACACACACACACAGAGGGAGAGAGTGAGAGAGAGAGGGAGGGAGAGAGAGAGATAGATAGAGAGAGAGAGAGACTTTACATGTATAATTCGGTTCAAAACCGCAGATGAAAACCTGTCAGTGTAATGTTATCATTTACTTATCAAATACATTAACATTATCTTTGTTTTTTAAACTGTTATTTTCAAAATTGTTGGCATAAAACACTGTCTTTACGCATTTCGTAGTCACAAGACTTTTTATAGTTTTCCTATGTCTCACTTCAGCTGCAAAAAATATTGCCAGGAAGTAGGAAGATAACAACCACCCTATCAATGGCAACAAACAATTGAGCATACCCACCAGTCGCCCTCGTGTTTATTCGTTTAATACTGGCTGACATGAAACCAACCCGGTACACAGTGGACGCAAGCTTCTTCCGCATGGTCCAAATCCAAATACAGGTAGGTGCCCAAACAACACACCGAAATAACTTCAACATCGGGTTGTCTAAACTGAACCGGTCGACACAGGACATCACGTAATCCACTCTATCTTTACAAATGCAGCAGCGAGGCAAGGATCTTACCAGCCACGACGTCACTGCCCTTATTGACACAGTTGCTACACAAACTGCGTGACGCCCGATAACTGAGACAGCACAGCCGTCCCAGCCGTCGAGCGTAAGTCGACATAAACGTTATTGCGCTTCCTTCTGGTGTCGGAAAATGCTACCAAACCGGACGAATCCTTCGATATTGGATAGCGCTAGATGTACATGCACGGCACACTCATCCACAGAGAAAAAAAGACAACAGAAAATTACCCAAGACGTTTACAAATTTTTGCATTCATTTTTATGAGTTTTATGCAACAGTTCAAAGTTCTGATCAAAGGGGCTAGCTCCAGTCATATTAATGTGACCAATTTTCGGAAACCTGGATGACCACCTATTGCAGCGCGGATGTGCAAGGAAACAGTCAATGAGGTTCTGAAGGCACCGACAGGAATGTGGAGCCTTGCCGACTTCACTAATTAGCTGCGCAAGAATTGTCTGCTGAGGATCAATGATGCGAATAGCTCTGTCGAGGTGATGCCACAGATTCTCGATTGCGTATGACTCTGAGAAATTTGGTGGCCGGGGCAGTACAATAAACTCACACATATGCTCTATGTACCCCCACGTAAACTATGAGCTGTGTCGAACGTTCAATTTTCGTACTGGTAGATGCGATTGTACTTAAAAAAAAAAAAAAAAAAACGGAATGCGGGAGCGGACACGGTTCCCAAAGATACATACTTATATTGATCCTTTGAGCCTTCCAGAATAACGAAATCACCGAGGGAATGCAACAAAAACTTTCGACGGCTCATAACGCACCCTCCTCCTACCTTGATCCTTCCGAGAATTGTTGCAGAGCTGTACACGCCAACAGCTATCTGTAAGATGGAGTGTAGAACGTTCGTTATTCACTAAACGCCACTCCCGTTGCGGTACTGGCCTGCAGATTACAGCCCTTATCGCCGATGAACTCTAGTCAGCAAGGGCGCATGAACCAAGAACCTGCTGCGGAGGGCTATAAACAGAAATGTTCGCTCAAGCATCGTTGAGGAAACACTATACGTTGCACCTGGGTTCACCTACATTGTCAGCTGTTCGACAGTTGCATGTCTGTTCGCCCGCTTCTATCTCCGCAGCTGCCATTCACATTGTCATCAGCGGTCTGCAGTGCGCCGCAGCTTTGGATAGCCCCATTTTGCCATGCTTGGTACACTTTAACCGTGACAGCAAGCGAACAGATGAACATAACCGTTTTGGAAATGCTTCCTTCCTTGGCCCGAAAGATAATGATCATGCCCTTTCGGACGTCAGATAAATCGCTTCGTGTCCGCATTTCTACAACGATTGCGCTATTTTCCACACCCCATAACATGCTTCATATTCTCTCCACTGTTAGTACTGCCATCTGCCGTTTGTGAGTTGTTATTAAGCGTTCAGGTGCTGGTCACATTAATGTGACTGAAACGGGTATATAGCCTTCTTCAGTTACATACACTCCTGGAAATTGAAATAAGAACATCGTGAATTCATTGTCCCAGGAAGGGGAAACTTTATTGACACTTTCCTGGGGTCAGATACATCACATGATCACACTGACAGAACCACAGGCACATAGACACAGGCAACAGAGCATGCACAATGTCGGCACTAGTACAGTGTATATCCACCTTTCGCAGCAATGCAGGCTGCTATTCTCCCATGGAGACGATCGTAGAGATGCTGGATGTAGTCCTGTGGAACGGCTTGCCATGCCATTTCCACCTGGCGCCTCAGTTGGACCAGCGTTCGTGCTGGAAGTGCAGACCGCGTGAGATGACGCTTCATCCAGTCCCAAACATGCTCAATGGGGGACAGATCCGGACATCTTGCTGGCCAGGGTAGTTGACTTACACCTTCTAGAGCACGTTTGGTGGCACGGGATACATGCGGACGTGCATTGTCCTGTTGGAACAGCAAGTTCCCTTGCCGGTCTAGGAATGGTAGAACGATGGGTTCGATGACGGTTTGGATGTACCGTGGACTATTCAGTGTCCCCTCGAAGATCACCAGAGGTGTACGGCCAGTGTAGGAGATCGCTCCCCACACCATGATGCCGGGTGTTGGCCCTGTGTGCCTCGGTCGTATGCAGTCCTTATTGTGGCCTCACCTGCACGGCGCCAAACACGCATACGTCCATCATTGGCAAAAAGGCAGAAGCGACTCTCATCGCTGAAGACGACACGTCTCCTTTCGTCACTCCATTCACGCCTGTCGCGACACCACTGGAGGCGGGCTGCACGATGTTGGGGCGTGAGCGGAAGACGGCCTAACGGTGTGCGGGACCGTAGCCCAGCTTCATGGAGACGGTTGCGAATGGTCCTCGCCGATACACCAGGAGCAACAGTGTCCCTAATTTGCTGGGAAGTGGCGGTGTGGTCCCCTACGGCACTGCGTAGGATCCTACGGTCTTGGCGTGCATCCGTGCGTCGCTGCGGTCCGGTCCCAGGTCGACGGGCACGTGCACCTTCCGCCGACCACTGGCGACAACATCGATGTACTGTGGAGACCTCACGCCCCACGTGTTGAGCAATTCGGCGGTACGTCCACCCGGCCTCTCGCATGCCCACTATACGGCCTCGCTCAAAGTCCGTCAACTGCACATACGGTTCACGTCCACGCTGTCGCGGCATGTTACCAGTGTTAAAGACTGCGATGGAGCTCCGTATACCACGGCAAACTGGCTGACACTGACGGTGGCGGTGCACAAATGCTGCGCAGCTAGCGCCATTCGACGGCCAACACCGCGGTTCCTGGTGTGTCCGCTGTGGCGTGCGTGTGATCATTGCTTGTACAGCCCTCTCGCAGTGTCCGGAGCAAGTATGGTGAGTCTGACACACCGGTGTGAATGTGTTCTTTTTTCCATTTCCAGGAGTGTAGTTGTTTCAATTTCTCATCCATGAATTGTGTAACACTTGCTCAACGAGAATGATGAAATAAACATTCAGGTTAATGCTCGTTGTAATCTGAAAGTCTGAAAGAAACAACCAGAGTAATGGTACGTCAGCTCCTAAAACATTGCAGAATACCCTCCTTGATGAACTCCCAACGCAGAGTGAAGTAGCGAAGTTGTTGTCACACTGTACTCGAATTCTGAAGGATAACAGTTCGACTCACTATCTGGCCATCTACATTGAGGTTTCACACGATTTCTCTAAGTCGCTTAACGCAGACCCCAGGGTGGCAGCAGTAGAATCGTAGCCAGCAATGGGGCAGACCCGTGAAATTTTTCCTCATCTAGTAGTGACTTGATATCAGCATGAACCATTCTTCCTGTTCTGGGTGGGAGGTCACTGCCCGTAGCCTTGGCACTAAGGAAGGTCATGCTGACAGACACAATCAGAAGTTAGCAGTGGTGTGCTCTCTTGGATGGAGGTGCATGAGAAATGTCTCATATTAGTGGTGTTCGGCAGAAACTCCAATCTGGAGACAACTGCAATTTTCTGTGTTCCAACTTAAGCTCTACAAGCTATTCTACTGTAACATCGGTGTTGTTCTACGAAACAAGTTCACTAGAAGAAGACTTACAGCATTACAAGTCACTCTCATACAGCCAACGGCCTTGTAAACACATAACGTGTATCAACAGGAAATGCGGCCTATAATTGGAAAAATTAATGATGGGAAAAGATACCGGAATAACCTCCCATTCGGATATCTGGGAGGAGATAGCTAAGGGGGAGATGACCATGAGAAAAACACTGAATAGCCGACGAAACGGGTAAGGTCTAAAAGCCGGGCCGTGTAATTTCAGATGCATGAACGTGGTATGGAAGGAAGCTTTAACGTGGTAGGGAAGCCTACAAATTTGAAAAGGGAAATCAAAAGGCTCAATCTACATACAGTGGGGGTCAATGTAGTGAAATGGAAATAAGACAAGGATCTCTGGTCAGATGCGTACAGGGTAATCTCAGTAGCAACAGAAAATGGTAGAACTGGACTAGGACGTGTTATAAATAGAAAGGTGGGCCAGGGAGTAAGCTGCTGTGAACTGTTCAGTGACAGGATTCCTCTCATCAGAATCGCCAACAAATCAACACAGACGACAATAGTTTAGGTATGCATGCCGACGTCGCAAGCCGAGGATGAAGAGTTAGAGAAAATATATGAGGATATTGAACAGGTAACTCAGTATGTAAAAGAAGATGAAAATCTAATAGTCTTGGAGAGATTGGAATATTTACAGGGGAAGTAGTAGAAGTAAGAGTTGCGGAAGAACATCGTCTTGGTACTGGGAATGAGAGAGGAGAATGAATAAATGAGTTGTGGAACAAATTTCAGCTGGTAGCAGCGAATACTCTGTTCAAGAATCACAGAGGAGGAGATGTACTTGGGAAAGGCTGGGAGATATGAGTAGATTTCAGGTATATTGCATCATTGCCAGTCAAAGATTCCAATATGAGATACTGGATTATAGGGTTTACTCAGGTGAAGATACGGACTCAGATCACAATGTAGTGACTATGAAGAATAGTTTAAGAGACTAATCAGGAAGAATCAATGCGCAAGGAAGTGAGTTAGTGAATTACTACCTAACTGAAGAGATACAGTTGAATTTCTCTGGGGCTATAGATACTGCGACAATGAATAGCTCAGTAGGCACTTCAGTTGAAGAGGAATGGACATCTACTAGCAACAAATAAAAAAGAACGAATATGTCAAGATTTTTGATTGTAATATAAATGGTTCAAATGGCTTTGACCGCTAAGGGACTTAACATCTGTGGTCATCAGTCTCCTAGAACTACTTAAACCTAACTAACCAAAGGACATCACACACATCCATGCCCGAGGCAGGGTTCGAACCTGCGACCGTAACGGTCACGCGGTTAAAGACTGAAACGCCTAAAACCGCTAGATACAAAGAAGGTAACTGTGACGATGCCATGGGTAATACAAGAAGTTTATCGATGAAAGAAGGAAGTAAAAATGTTTTCAAGGAAATTCAGGACTGCAGAAATACAACTCACTTCATACTCAAATAAATTTGGTATGCGGAAAAGCTATGGCTAACTGTCCAAAGGACTTCCTCAGCATACAAAAAAGTTAAAACATCCTTCAGTGGCACTAAACGAGAGGATGGTAGCGTTAACAGTGCAATGGGAATTGCATTCCTAAATGCAAAGGTGAAAGGGATTGGTGGAAAGAGTACTTTGAAGGCTTCTTTGAGGGGGAAGACGTCTGATAACGTGATAGAAGAAGATATAGAAGAGATAGAGGATCCAGTATTAGAATCGGAATTTGAAAGAGCTGTGGAAGAATTAAGATTGAATGAGACAGAAAGGGTAGATTTCTAAAATAAATGGGGTGCGTGGCAACAACTATTGAAGTTGAGGTGTAGAGTGTATGATTCTGGCGATATAGTATCTGAATTTCGGAAAAATATCATCCACACAATTCCGAAGAGCGCAAGAGCTAAGAAGTACGACAATCATCCGCACTACCATCTTAACAGCTCGGGCATCCAAGTTGCTGACAAGGATAATATACAGAAGAAATGAAAAGAAAACTGAGGATGTGTTAGATGACGATAAAGACACTAGAGAGGCAATTCTAACGGTGTAGTTGTTAATGGAAGCAAGGCTACATATTAGGGACGGTATAGCCACCATTGTTGTGCCCCTCTCATCTCTTTCTTTCTCCTCTCCATCACAGCTTCGGATTTTACCATTCTATTTCTCTTCCTCTAACCTATCTACCTCTTATGTATCTCTTTTACCCCATTCTATCGTCTTACGTCTCTGCTTGATGGGAATAACTCACAAGCTGCAAAAACATAACGAGAAAATTCCAACTAACAATAGGACTGACTTTCACAAAAGAAAAGTATGTTTACTTTCATGTACATAGTCATTACTATTATTATTATTATTATCATTATTATTCTTGATTGTTATAATTATTTTTTTATTGTTATAGTTATCATTGTACTACTGTTATAATCTCTATTTTTTTCTTTAACATCAATACTGCATAATACGTTATATGTCCATAATGTTCTGTAGAAACTGTAACTCGTTCAATCTGAGTATGCCTGGTTAGGTGTAAGAGAGGGCGTGAAGGCCCTAACCTTGCCAGGTAAAATAAATGCATAAATAAATAAGTAAAGAAAAATCAAGGCACGTTTATATGATTTGTTGACGTGTAAAAAGTGTTTGACGATATAAAATGGTGCAACGTGTTAGAAATTCTGAGAAAAATAGGGGCATGCTCTAGGGAAAGATGGGTAACATGAAATATGTGCAAGAGCCAAGAGGGTACAAAATGAGTGGAAGACCAATAACGAAGTACTCTGATTAAAAAGGGTGTAAGACAGCTAAACACTCTTGCGCTCCTACTCTTCAATCTATATATCAAAGAACCAAAGGCGGAAATATAACAAAAATTCAATAACGGGGTTAAAATTTAATGAGGAAAGATATGAAAATTTTCGGTAATAACATCGGTATGCTCAATGGACGTGAAGAAGAATTACAGGATTTGCTGAATGGAATGGTCTTATGAGTAGAGAATATAGATTAAAAGGAAATCGAGGAAAGACGAAAGTAAACAGAAGTAGCAAAAATAAGAACAATGACGAACTTAACATCATAATTCGGGAACACGAAGTTTATGAAGGAACTCTGCTACCTGGGCGGCAAAATAGCCCATGACGGACAGAGCAAGGAGGATATAAAAAGCAGAGTAGAACTGGCAGAAAGGGCTTTCCTGGCCAAGAGAAGTCGACTAGTAACTCTACATCTACATCTGCATATATACTTCGCTAGCCACCAAGCAGTGTGTGGCGGAGGGCACAATTCGCGCCAAAGTACATATTTCCCCCCCTCTGTTCCACTCGCGGATCGTGCGACGGAAAACGACTGTCAGAACGAGCTCTCATTTCCCTTATCTTTGAATCGTGATCATTGCGCGATTTGAAAGTTGGTGGTAATAATATATGCTCTACATCGTCGGTAAAGATCGAATTTCGGAATTTAGTGAGCAACCCCTTCTGTTTAGCGCTCCGTCTATATGCAGGTGTGTCCCACTTCAAACTTTGTATGAGATTTGTAACGCTCTTGCGATGGCTAAATGTACGAGCCACGAATCTTGCCGCTCCTCTCTGGACCTTCTCAGTCTCTTGAATCAGACCAAACTGGTAAGGGTCCCACACATACGAACAATACTCCAAGACTGGACGAACTAACGTATTGTAAGCTATTTCCTTTGTTGAAGGACTGCATCGCTTCAGGATTCTACCAATAAACCGCTATATGGAGCCTTAATTACAGGAAGAGGTTTCAGAGAATGTCCATTTGGAACAAGTGTTTTACGTAGTGAAACATGGACTGTGGGAAAATCGGAACAGAAAAGAATCGAAGCGTTTCAGATGTGGTGCTGCAGAAGAATGTGGTATATTAAGTGGACTGATAAGGTAAAGAATGAGGAGATTGCCTGGAGAATCGGAAAGGAATACATGGAAAACACTGACAAGAAGAAGGGACAGGATGGGAGGACATCTATTAAGACATCAAGGAGTATCCCCCATGGTACTAGAGAGGGAGCTGTAGAGTTAAAAACTGTAGGGGAAAACAGACAGCCGGCTGGGGTGGCCGAGCAGCTGTAGGTGCTTCAGTCCGAAACCGCGCAACTGCTATGGTCGTAGGTTCGAATCCTGCCTCGGGCATGGATGTGTGTGGTGTCCTTAGGTTAGTTAGATTTAAGTATTTCTAAGTTCTAGGGGACTGATGACCTCAGATATTAAGTCCCTCAATGCCCAGAGCCATGTGAGCCATTTTTTGAAAACAGACACTGCCCTTAATTCAGAGCACAAATGAGGACGGAGATTGCATGTGCTATTCTGAATTGAAGAGGTTAGCAGGGAATTCGTAGCGTGGCGCATCCAGTCACTCAGAGGACTGTTGACTTAAAAAAAAAAGAAAAAAGAAAAAGAGAGAGAGAAAGAGAGAGAGAGAGAGAGAGAGAGAGAGAGAGAGACGATTCTGCGTGAGCTAAAGCCTGCCGGTGTTCCTTATTTCATTGTTATTTCATTGTCATTTGATTGTCATTTGCACTTAACGTTGGATGTTCTCTAATTATGATTTCTTATTATATCTTCTTGGCTAGTTGAATTTATATTAGCTACAGGCTTTAACTGCGCTTCTAGTTAGTTAATGTCTGGCTGCTGTGTCCTGAGATGAAACTTTCTGTTGCAATTTGATGTCATTCCTTCTAGGTTTTATAGCTATTAATGGTATGTTTGTTTGGTGACCTCCTTGTTATTGTAGAACTAAACTGTTTTGGAAAGTGGGAATTTTGAAGCTTGACTTATCGAGGTGAGGTAGATGTTAAGGTAATGGATATTTGTGGAATGAGTGCTGTACAATTTCCTTGTATTTTACATTTATTTCTGTTGTTAACAAATTTTTTTATGATTTATTAAGTATTTAACGCAGTCAAGCGCAGCCATATTCTACTTCCAGCATTTCCTGCACCACACGTCATGAATGTTCAAAAGACAGTGGCTTTGTGCTAGAATTTGAAGGAAGAGAAGATTTAACACAAAAGAAAAAAAAACAGTAGACAACGACCGCCTATATCACTGACATTATTCGGTTGTAGAATGTAGAAAGCCTTTTTATGTTCAAAAACTGTTTCTAGACGCTGATAATACGTTCAATAAGTGTCAACGTGGATTCTGCAAACAGCGATCTTCGAGGCATCAAAAAGTAGCAGCCAGATTAACGTCGTGTTCTTGAAGTCACGAAAGATATTCGATTCACTTCCGCACTTTCAATCAGTGTACAAAACGTGAGTGTACAGAGTGTTACAGAAGGTTTATGACTGGGTCGTAAAATAGAAAAAGAATGTCGTTCTTGACGGAGAGAAATCTCCAGAAGCAACAGTTACTTCTAGCGTCATCAAGCTTTACTGTTCACCAAATGAGCTGGCGGGTAATGTCGGAAACTTCAGATGTATGATGAAAAATACTTCAAACGGCTCTAATAACTATGGGACTCAACATCTGAGGTCATAAGTCCCCTAGAACTTAGAACTACTTAAACCTAACTAACCTAAGGACATCACACACATTCATGCCCGAGACAGAATTCGAACTTGCGACCGTAGCAGTCACGCGGTTCCGGACTGAAGAGCCTAGAACCGCTTGGCCACCGCGGCTGGAAGAGGTATGATGATGGTGTAGTACACTCCTGGAAATTGAAATAAGAACACTGTGAATTCATTGTCCCAGGAAGGGGAAACTTTGTTGACACATTCCTGGGATCAGATACATCACATGATCACACTGACAGAACCACAGGCACATAGACACAGGCAACAGAGCATGCACAATGTCGGCACTAGTACAGTGTATATTAACCTTTCGCAGCAATGCAGGCTGCTACTCTCCCATGGAGACGATCGTAGAGATGCTGGATGTGGTCCTGTGGAACGGCTTGCCATGCCATTTTCACCTGGCGCCTCAGTTGGACCAGCGTTCGTGCTGGACGTGCAGACCGCGTGAGACGACGCTTCACCCAGTCCCAAACATGCTCAATGGGGGACAGATCCGGAGATCTTGCTGGCCAGGGTAGTTGGCTTACACCTTCTAGAGCACGTTGGGTGGCACGGGTTACATGCGGACGTGCATTGTCCTGTTGGAACAGCAAGTTCCCTTGCCGGTCTAGGAATGGTAGAACGATGGGTTCGATGACGGTTTGGATGTACCGTGGACTATTCAGTGTCCCCTCGACGATCACCAGAGGTGTACGGCCAGTGTAGGAGATCGCTCCCCATACCATGATGCCGGGTGTTGGCCTGTGTGCCTCGGTCGTATGCAGTCCTGATTGTGGCGCTCACCTGCACGGCGCCAAACACGCATACGACCATTATTGGCACCAAGGCAGAAGCGACTCTCATCGCTGAAGACGACACGTCTCCATTCGTCCCTCCATTCACGCCTGTCGCGACACCACTGGAGGCGGGCTGCACGATGTTGGGGCGTGAGCGGAAGACGGCCTAACGGTGTGCGGGACCGTAGCCCAGCTTCATGGAGACGCTTGCGAATGGTCCTCGCCGATACCCCAGGAGCAACAGTGTCCCTAATTTGCTGGGAAGTGGCGGTGCGGTCCCCTACGGCACTGCGTAGGATCGTACGGTCTTGGCGTGCATCCGTGAGTCGCTGCGGTCCGGTCCCAGGTCGACGGGCACGTGCACCTTCCGCCGACCACTGGCGACAACATCGATGTACTGTGGAGACCTCACGCCCCACGTGTTGAGCAATTCGGCGGTACGTCCACCCGGCCTCTCGCATGCCCACTATACGGCCTCGCTCAAAGTCCGTCAACTGCACATACGGTTCACGTCCACGCTGTCGCGGCATGCTACCAGTGTTAAAGACTGCGATGGAGCTCCGTATACCACGGCAAACTGGCTGACACTGACGGCGGCGGTGCACAATTGCTGCGCAGCTAGCGGCATTCGACGGCCAACACCGCGGTTCCTGGTGTGTCCGCTGTGCCGTGCGTGTGATCATTGCTTGTACAGCCCTCTCGCAGTGTCCGGAGCAAGTATAGTGGGTCTGACACATCGGTGTCAATGTGTTCTTTTTTCCATTTCCAGGAGTGTATATTGAGAACCCACAACGCTAGAAAATTAGAAAGAAACCTAGAAAGAGAAGAGAAGGTTCGAGCTTTATGCAAGAAATTGCAGTTAACCATCAACTTAAACAACTGCAAGGCTGCTTTGTGTTTAAATGATTGCTTAACAATAACTTGAAGCTATCAAGTTGGCAACTTCATTGACTATACGCGAGTATGCATACGGAACGATTAAAAATGGAACGACCACATAAAAGTAGTAGCGTTACTGAGAATCACTGGAGGAATCCTGAGGAATGATAGTCTAGTCAAGAATGATAACATACAACACCTCGTCTCTACCACTGCTCGGACATTATTCAACATTATTTTACCCAGCAAATGGCATTCAAAGAGGAAATACAGGTACTAAAATGAAGAGCAGAGTTTTTCTTTATGGTGACTTTTGTAAAGTAGGAAAGCATTGTGGAGAATCCCTTCTGACTAGCAGGCCGTACGAGAGAGATTTTGTGCATCACGGAGGGTTTTAGTGCTAAAAGTCGAGTGCATGTTACTAGAATAGTCTGCAAATAGATGCTTCTTCCTTCGAATATCTCGCTAAAAGGCTATGAACGTAATATTAGAGAAATTAGATTTGACACGGAGGCCTGATAGCAATAGTTCTTCCCGTGCACTACTTGCAACTGCAACAGAAAACTGGGAATATGGTAGTGGTACGTACAGTACTCACCACAACATAACATGAAGTGGATTGCGCAGTGTATACCGGGTGATCAAAAGTCAGTATAAATTTGAAAACTGAATAAATCACGGAATAATGTAGATAGAGGGGTACAAATTGATACACATGCTTGGAATGACATGGGATTTTATTAGAACCGAAAAAGTACAAAAGTTCAAAAAATGCCCGACATATGGCGCTTCATCTGATCAGAATAGCAATAATTAGCATAACAAAGTAAGACAAACAAAGATGATGTTCTGTACAGGAAATGTTCGATATGTCCACCATCATCCCTCAACAATAGCTGTAGTTGAGGAATAATGTTGTCAACAGCACTGTAAAGCATGTCCGCAGTTATGGTGAGGCATTGGCGTCGGATGTTGTCTTTCAGCATCCATATTAATGTCGGTCGATCATAATACACTTGCCGCTTCAGGTAACCCCAGAGCCAATAATCGCACGGACTGAGGTCTGGAGACCTGCGTGGCCAAGCATGTCGAAAGGGGGCTGAGCACACGATCATCACCAAACGATTCGCGCAGGAGATCTTTCACGCGTCCAGCAATATGGGGTGGAGCGCCATCCTGCATAAACATCGTACCTTCCAGCAGGTGTTTATCAGCCAGGCTGGGGATGATGAGATTCTGTAACATTTCGGCGTACCTTTCACCCGTCACGATAGCAATTACAAAACCAGGATCACCCACTTCCTCGAAGAAAAAAGGCCCTATAACGGTAGATGTGGTAAATCAAACCCATACCGTGACTTTCTCGTCGTGCAATGGAGTTTCCACGACTGTTCTAGGATTTTCAGTAGACCAAATTCCACCGTTTCGGGCGTTGATAGACCCTCGGAGCGTGAAATGAGCTTCGTCGGTCCACAACACCTTACTCAACCAATCGTCATCTTCCGCCATCTTTTGAAACGCCCACACCGCAAATGCCCTCCGCTTCACTAAATCGGCAGGTAACAGTTGATGATGCTGATGGATTTTGTACGGATAACATTGGAGGGTACGCCTAAGTGCCAACCAAACAGTAGTGTACGGAATGCCGGTGCGACGTGCGACTGCACGAGCGCAGACTTCCCGTGCATAAACGAACACACTACAGTCTCCATTTCTTCCTGAACTGTCTCAGCAGCATTTCGCCTTGTGCTCGGTCGGCCACTACGGGGTCTATCGTCTAAACAACCCGTGGCTTCTAACTTCGAAATCATTCTCGCCACAACTGCATTTGTCAACGGACCTTTACCCGTTCGAATCCCCTTCGTACTGCGATAGGATCGTAACGCTGAACTAGCACATTCCCCATTCTGATAATACAGCTTCACTAAAAGCGCCTTTTCAGGTAACACCAACATGCTGCGACTGCTGTGTCATCTGATTCTCTCTCTCATTACAGATCCTTTTATACACGATTGTCATGCGCAGTCACTGACATTTTGCTGTCCAACGCCATCTGTCGGACATTTTGTGAACTTTTTTTTGGTTCTAATAAAACCCCACGTCATTCCAAGCATGTGTGTCAATTTTTACGTCTCTATCTTCATTATTCCGTGGTTCATTGAGTTTTCAAATTTATAATGATTTTTTGGTCACCTGGTGTCTAAAAGTAGATTGCTGTTTGCAAAAACCAAATGAACGATAAGCACTTGGTTTAGTAAGGAGATTTCACCACCAAAGTTTGAAAGCAGATACAGACTCCCTCGGAGCATTTAACGGGGCCAGTGCCGGGCGTCGCGGCTGGCCCTCTCAGGAAGTCCCCGGCGCTCTCGCGAGGTGCGCTGCGCTGCGCTGCGCTGCGCTGCGCTGCGCTGCGGAACGGCGACGAGATGAGCTGCGGGCTGGCCTTGCGCCAGTCTGCAGGCGTCGCGAGAGCCGAGCGGTGCGCTGCGCGGGACAGCCGCCATTGTGTCCGGCGGCCGCACAAAGAGCCCGCTGTCACCGCGGCCGGCTCTCCGCCTGCCGATTTGTTACACGTACCCTCTGAATGTTTCTCGCCGCAACGGGCGTCAGCACTGGTCGAAAAAGGACGAGTAGAAACCTCGCGAACGCTACAAAGAACGAAACTGGCGATACCTGTTGAAACAGTAGAATGTGTAGCGCAAAGTTTTGATTTGTGTTACGATCTACATCTACATACCTACTCAGAAAGCTCCTATATAGTGTATCGCCGAGGTAATTTGGTTCCATTTCACGTTCCATTCGTAAATGGAGCGAATGAAAAATGTTTACTGTATTCCTCTGTAGCAGCCGCGGTTTCCCTTATTTTATCCTTTTGTTTACGCAAGATGAACGCTGAAGGCAGTAGAAATGTTCTGTAATCTTTAACAAATGCTAGTATCCTAAACGTCCTCAATAACGCTTCGCAAAAAGACAATAAATATCGCCAGGTAGTATTTTTGTGATCTTTCTAAAGTATGTAATCATTTTACCCTTTTACGAATAACAGCAGAACTGATGTATTTACAGATGACCATTTTGAATCATACTTGACAAACAGAATCTAAAATAATGCAAACATTATTGGGAGGAGGAATAAGTTTCAGTGACTAGGGAGAATTGATAAATGGGTTCAATTTTAGGTTTATTTCTATTCCTTATATATGTGAACGACCGTCCACTAAACATTGATGAAGCAGACGATACTATTGTTGTTATTAATCCAATTAGACAGAAAGCAGCAGAAAAAATTGTTAATATTTTTTTGCTCTCTGAAAACTGAACCTCTCTTTGAGAACACATGTTATATTGATATTTATAAAACAAATTGAGTCATACCAAGAACTGATGTAGCACATGAACAGGAGCCAGTAAACATCTTTGAATATTTTAAATTGGTTAGTGAACATGTCGATGGAAACTTCAACTTGAAGTAACATAATAATAAGGCTTTCAATCAATTAAAATCAGCTACTTTCGATCTCCATACAACTGGTAGTATTGGTAACAAAAAAATCAATTTAGTGGCATATTTGGCATTTTTCATCTCAATAATGTACTATGGAATTATATTTTGGGTAACTTACAAACCAAGTATTGATTGTTCTAAACTGATCACTAGGAATAATGTTTAATGTTCATCTGCAGTCACCTTCAGGCACCTATTTAAGCAGATATACATTTTAACTGTACCCTCACAATTTACATATTTGCTAACAAAATTCCCCCTCAATACTACACATAATTTGAGAAAAATAGCGATATCTGTAACTACAATCGAAGACGAATAAATTACCTTTTCCATCATTTTTAAAGCTGGCAGAGGCTCATGCAAGATTTCAGTATCTATGAACAAAAATTGTTGCTCACTTGCCCAATAATATAAAATTCCTGGCACGTACAGTATAGAAAGTTTCAAATATAATCTCAATTATTTCTTTTGGACTATCACTTCTCTTCCACAGAAGAATTTACAATGAAAACTATGTGTAAATGTAATTCCATGAGTAGGAATGAAAAATGCAATTTTGTCATATGATGAGATGGTTGGAGATCGTGGTAGTTATTTGAAGACAGATGTTGATGGTGTTGAGACAGCAACAAGCCACAAAGTTATTATAAGCTCCTTTATTCAAAAGGTACCGTTAGCGGTGTCGAATCATTACAGTTCATCGTCAGACAGCTTTCATGCTTTCATTAGAACATTTGGTGCCTTTTTTATTGATTAGTCGTCCTAAAATACAGATAATACATAATTATAAGCACGCCACACAGATTGTTGCGTTACAGATTTGCATTGGGATGTAACTTACGTGAAATGTCGGTCTGGAGTTTCTGTTTCAATATCCTTCATCCAACAAATGATGTTAGTACTTTCCGCCACATTCTTATCGTTGCACACATAAATCTGTGTCACTAAGCACTTTAGATTTGTCACTGAATACCTCTTCACTACGTTTTTATCGTTGCACATGTAAATTTATATGTGAACTGTATTGCACCGGTTACACTTTGCCGATTAGCTAGCTGGGGGAAAGTTGAGCTGTATAGAGGAAAGGACGGAGAGAGGGAGGAGGAAATGAACAGAGGGAGGGTAGGAGGGGAAGGCGCATGAGGCAGGATGAGGTGTAGAAGGGTAGTGATCAGTTGGAAAAGGATGAGGGAGAGCCTCCTCTTCCAGTGAATGAAGGTTCTAGGAACTCAGCTTATGACACTTGCTGTGATATCATCGTATGTAAGCAGCACTGCTGGAGGAACTTGTTTTCCATTTACTTGAAAGATAAGCTACCTCATTCTGTTTCGTCGCAATCAACCTCTGGATTACCTGAACCCTTTATCATAAAAGTAAATTGTACAAGAAGTTGTAGATCAGACTGGGAACGATTGCAATATCTGAGTGTGGTAACCAAGGGAAACGCTACGACATAAAGCAAAGGAAGTGCTGATAGTTATCGAGATGCTTCCGTGTATGTACAAACAGGTTGTAAGGTTAATAGAATGAGAGATACCTTGTATGATAGCAAAAGCGTTCAGACGAATACGATTAAATCCATTCCTCTTCAGCAAAGTGGGAAACATTTCGGAAAAGAACAATATTGACATCAGACGTGGAAGCGAGAAATCAGTCTACAAAGTGATAAGATATGCAGATATACTGAAAAGTCTAACCACTTAACAGCGACAATGAAGCAGTCCATCGTTTTGTGCCCTCATACAAACAATAGACGAAATGCCAGCAGCAGAATTATCTAAAAGATATCCTGAAGGTTTATGGTAAAAAACATACGGATACTCGTATTTTGAGATAAAGAAGTAATGGCTGGAAGCGATATTTAGTTATTAATTGACTTAAACAGCATGCAGCTTATAGCCACGGATTAAGTTCATAGCATCAGTTCAAAGTGATAACCGACAAAGTTTACTAATGAATTTTCTCCCACAAGAACTAACACTCCACATTAAGTAACTTGCGTGACACATTCTTTGTATAGAAACCTGACCACTTTTCTTAGCTTAAACGTTTCTCGTACGTTTCTATCGTTGATGATGAGTTTCTTCTGACTACTATAACCATGACGTAATTTCCATCTGTTTATTACTTTGGGTTTTCGGGAATTACGTCTTAATGCACTACACATTAAATGCCTGTATGCAAATTTGTAGCAAATAATAATCCACATTCAATAACTAGTTATCGACTGTAATGAGCTGTAAGCGATGGTGAACACTGTGGACACAGAGCAGAAGAAGTGTGTTGATTTTCAAAGTGCCAGCAGCACCCACAACGCCTATGGCACTTGTTTGTTAGGAAACATTAGCAATTAAAATTATGTGCATCACACGTGTTGTTCCCTTCATTATTTCAAACCATCTGAAGTATTCATTTTTGACTACTGGTTCTACGTTTCAAAACAGGCAATTTGGAGTTGTCTTGGGACAGACTGTTTATGCTACTGAGTGGGACATATCTTCTACACTAAACTAACTCAACCTGTCAAAATAACAGAGCTCATTTCCTAGCTTCTTTGGTCCACCATACTTCTATACCAGGGCCGGCCAGAAATTCTGCACGCGTGCGGTGCTCCTGCACATGTGCAACTTCCAGGTCACAGTGTGCACGCCGCAGCCGTCAGCGTTCATGTAGTGCATGTTTTTACCCACAGATGTCGCTTTATCCACTTGTTGGGATACTCTGCACCTGCGCATTCTAGTGCTCTTTCCACAGCTCGCAGTAGGATGGTATTTCGCGTATTAAACATTTAAAATACTGTCACAGTCTACTCATTGAGACGTCTACTTTTATGTTAATAGTTTAACCCAGTAAGAAAAGTAATACAGTTAGCAACCTTGGGTTTTCATTAAGGCAGCTTGACTGACGGCACGTAAATAAGAGTAATGTTTTTGATCTAGTATTTAAGAAAGAGAGCACTTCGCGACTTCCAACGAACCTTATTCATGATTTCAAATAACATTAAACTAATGCAAGGTTTCCTATACCTAATTCTCGGTGCCCTCAGTTACACCCACTTAATTTCTGTCTCACTGACCTCTCGATTATCACCTGTTATTTCAATTCCATTATTGCTACATATTACATCAGCTCCGTCTGAAATCTGCATAATAACCGACAATTAGATGAATCTTACGTTTTATCGATTTCAACTGAGCGTAGCCCTTCACACATAAAAAAACCCTAAATGTAAGTATACATTGGAGCAATCGGTTTAATGACCAACTTTCCTGATAATAATGTAACATGGAGCAGAATGAGGCACTAATGCACAGTTAGTAAACAATAATTTTTAATTATGAAAGGAATAAATCCAAACACGTTTATCGCTGGTCATGACAAATGATAATCGAGTTGATGTGTCTCATCCATTTTCTTAAAGACATTTAATTTTGCTTGCCGTTCTTCACTCTTGAGTACACTACACTCGTATTTGTGATATGTATTGTAGTGTCTTTCATTTGAAAACTTACGCTGGCCGCCTATTATTCGACGGCGTAGCAAACACTGTGAGTTTTCACCAACGGCTACAGAAAAGAATAGCAGTTCCCAGTCATTTTTAAACGACTGAGAACATAGATTTCCCGTCCTTTGCTTTTCCACACTACCTGCCATTTCTCAGTACTTCTCTGTTAAGGTTACGGTTACCAGGGGTAAACGAGACTGGGTATGTTGTGCTCTTGCTTGTACCACATAAACAGGGAAGTGTAACCGCCGCCGTTCATTTAGGACACATGTCTAATAACAGATGTCGCTGTCGCACACGTGCGCACATGTGCAGCATTTCCTCACGTCTGCACACTGTGCAGCGTTTGGTCGCCCCTGTTCTAAACAGTGCAATTAGGTCCACAATGACTGCTTTAGACGTTGTTCGGATTCAGTAACTATCATTAATCTATAGATATCTATTTATAGCAGCGAAATGATAATGTTTTACAGCATTTAGCTGCTTCTTGATATACTGCGTCCCCCACCTGAAGAACTCTTGTACGTCAGTGAAGGTTATAAATGCATTTACTTTCTTGTGCATGGAAACAGGGTGAGTTGTTTCATCGAACTTGTTCTGGTCAATTCTATACACAGCCGCGTGATACCGAACCTCCCATCATGAACAACATGTATTGATTCACATTGTTCTTCGACATTCAGATTTCCTCGTAACTGGATGTGAAGAAATAGCGAAATAAATTAACTACTTCTATGACATAAACTTTCACATGCTGTTTCAAATTAGATTAGTCATCAGGTGCAGGTGAAGTACCTTTACAGTAATACAGTCGTTGACGATTCAGAGGAAGTGGGAGCATAATCGGTATCGTTACATGTCTTCCAAACATTAAAGGAAGCACTCCTAGATAAACGAGGAAAATATTAACGACCTATTACTAATCTCAAAGTATGTATTTTTGTTTTACCGGGAATAATTTTTTCAAGCCCATCAACATTTTTCAGTCCAAAATTGGGCTACGTCTAATGATTCCTTTGTTCTCTGCCGTTATTCATCCAGGGTATGTTTACCTGGAGAGATAAGATAGATCAGGAAATGCTCCATATCCTGAGATTCGCTAAATGACATCTGTCATCAGATTCATCTATAAAGCTTCTATGTAACAGGTTTTTCTCGACAAGTGCGGTTCAAGTTTCTGAAAAACTTCTCGTTAGTGGCTATCTCCTGCAGTGCAGTTGTTTATTCAGCAATCTCTTGCGGTGAAAAACGGTTCAAATGGCTCTGAGCACTATGGGACTTAACATCTGAGGTCATCAGTCCCCTAGAACCTAGAACTACTTAAACCTAACTAAGCTAAGGACATCACACACATCCATGCCCGAGGCAGGATTCGAACCTGCGACCGTCTCTTGCGACCGTCTCTTGCGAGATTTGAATCTTAGGTTCACAGAAAGATTCACATATGGAGTGGTGTTCATTGGACTTATGATCAATTTTCTCAGTACGTTCGCGACGAGATCAAGAGTTGCGACCTATAAGTGTGGCCACTTTGTGTAGTTTATTGAGCGGCATGGGTTTCCTACAGTCGGTTATTAGACGGCATGTTTATGTGTGCTTAAGTTGACCTTCTTGGTCTGTACGAATTTCAACCACATTGGGCAAGTATATTCTGACCAGGTAAATCAGTGTCTTGCCTGTCATTCTTAGCAAGTCGTATTTTTTTAGCTCCCCATTCATTATTTTGTTGATTTGTGCGACTTTATTACGAGTCTCCTCGGAGTGGTATATGTTCATCAACGACCGGTACAGTACGGAACCCAAAAATGTCAATTTATATTCGTGTTCCCCGGTGATGAGATTCCAGTGGAAGTTCAATTTTAAATAGGAGTATGGCAGAATAGCTGTATTGGTCACTAAATATGAAGTCACCAGCTGATAAGCCAATGTCTTTATTTGACACGTTTGATTTATCAGCTGGTGGCTTCTGATTTTGTGACCAATATAGCAACTGTGAGGTACTCCTATTGATTTGTATTATCGTCGTATTCTTCCTGCGTGACTTTACGTCACAATTACAAGCTCAATTTTTGGTTATCTTGTTTTCAGCGAAGATGGAAGTCCCTGACGTGTTTTAGAGTGATTTGGTTGTAGGTAATTTTCCTCATAGTATTCTGACGCGGTATTTAAAATGCCGTCCAGGTTGTGACATACCTCCTAAAACTGTTTCCTTCAGGTATGATGGTCAGAATGTCAGGAGATATGTCTCGTAATTTGGCGTTGGTTGGTCAGAGGTATATAAGTTGAATACGTGTGCCTGGACGCCACGGTGGGGACTACATTTTTCTGCTGTAGCTCTTTCAGCCCTCCAGTTTGACATTCCGTTTTGCAGGAGTTATCCAGTGATTTTTATGAGGTGATAATCTTTAAGGGTGATATTGCTGATATGCGATTTATGGGCATAAGGCCGTGGTCCAGAGCATGATTCTCTGTTTATCGTTTCGTCTTTCTCTGTTGGAGACTTCATCAGACGCTTTAACCACTCAAAAAGCTGTTAAGCTGTTACAGGCTCAAAACAAGCTCAGCAAGCAGAACTGTTTGCATGTATCCAAGCAACGTTCTATTCATGACGTCATCAGACCACTGTCTAAGCTCGCGGACTCGCGACGACGTGAGCTATGGATCTTGTAGAGTGAGTCTGACGCTGTTTTTTTTTTCATGTATCACTAGGACCAACAACTCGTCCAATTTCAATCCTTCGCCTTTTCTATTGAATTTCTGCTTTCTTTTATTTCTATGGCCTATCTCTACATCTTATCATAGTATTAGAACTCGATAAATCCACAGAGTCAGAGAAACGGATTTGGTGGTTTCCCAGTCTTAGTGCTTGATCTGCTACTGCGATTTGTCCGTCTTGCTCGCAGGACAATTGCACTTGTGTTCCTTGAGGTTGGTGTTTAGACTTGGAGGACGAGCTCGGTATCTAAAGAACGGCCTTAAAAAGAAACGGATACTCTGATGAAGAGATACATTGGGCTCTACATCCATAAGATCTAGAGTTTCTAATGAGAAAGAACCAATTAAAAGTAAACTTTTCCTCCCATTTGTAAAAACCATTACAGATCGCATCACCAAAGTACCCAGGAAAAGCGGTGATGATGGATAGAGGTTTAAACCAATAAAGAAGGTGCCTCTTGCCATGGCAGAATATGAATTCCCTTGCATTTGCGATCGCGTGTACGTAGGAACTACAAAGAGAAGCATTAACACCCGCCTCAAGGAACACAAGAGCAGTATCATCGCGTATGCAAGACGAATGAACCACCTTATCAGATCGCGTACTGAGAATATGCAACCACTATATTCGTTTCTCTAACATTGTGGTTTCAGCGAGATACAATAATTACTACGCTATGATGTACAGAGAGGCCGTAGAAAATTAAAATCACGGAAGCAATTTCAGCTGAGAAGAGGAAGAACTGAAATTACACAAGCTGTGGGCCCCAATTCTAAATAAAACAAACAGCGCCAACTCTTCGCCTCTACAAGCCCACAGCATAAGTCGGCCTGACCCCTCGATACTACGCAGCAATCTGAAGTTGCCACGAACTGACCACTGCGTGGATGCACACCGGAAGCAAAAGTTAGTTAACCTGGAAAGACGACGTTGACTTTGAGCAGATGACGGCATATGGCACCTGGGGAATAGTAGATGCACCGGCAGTGGCTTCAACGTTGTCCACCAACAGACGGTGTAGTTGCGTAGCTACCAGTGTCCATCTGTCTTCCCTTTAACAGGAGATACAGCCAGAAGACTCAGTATGGCAGAAACGTGTGAAGTAAGCAGCAACCATGCCACAGAGACGCAATCCTGCTTGCTACAGCCAACTGAGCAAGGCTTAAAGGGGCCAAATTGTGGCCTTCCGAGTGTATGGAAGGTCCTTTCGAAGAAATGCTATGCAAGTTGGACGTGCTGCATTAGTTGTGTCACTTGAACTGTCTCACAGCCGTAGAGGTGGTTTTGGACTTCGACGTAGCACAGGCGCCCACCGGGCTCGTCATATTGTAAGAGCAGCAGTGAAAGATCTTACAGCTGCCACACTTCCACCGCACAGATGAGTGGTCCTGTGATCCCAGCCGTGTTAACACGATCTGTTGCGAGCCGGTTATTAGTAGTGGAGCTACGGGTATGCACAAGTCCAGCCTGCACTCTACTCACGCGACAGCATCGACGTGCTCGTCAGATGGTCACTTGGATGATGAAATGGCTCGCCATGGTCTTCAGCGATGAATGCAGATTCTGCCTGCACACACGTGATGGTCGTTTGAGTGTACAACATGGACCTGCTATGCTCTGGGGCGCGTTAAGCTACAACTCTCGTTCAGCTTTGGTGTTTCTTGAGGGGACGCTAACCAGTGCTCGGTACGTGCAGAATGTTTTTAGACCCATTCTTTTGCAGTTCTTGCAACACGATGGTGGTGGGTTGTTCCTAGCAGATAATGTTCACTCACACGTACCCGTGAAGCTCGACGTGTTTCGCAAGTCGTGCAGTAACTTCCCTGACCAGCACAGTCTCGGAATTCGTATCCAGGCGAGCACATGTGGGATATGATGAGACAGGAAGTGACTTGTCGACTCGTTATCCAGCAACTGTTGTAGAAGTACTTGAACAGGTCGAGCAGGGGTGGCATAACCTACCGCAGAACAGTATTCGCTATCTGTAAAATCGACTGGATGCCAGATTCAGCGCCTGCTTTGCCGCCTGTGGAGGCTGCACCACGTACTGACACTGGTGTTTCAGCATAGGTTGGCACCTGGTACCTAAGAACAACTTGTGCTATTGATCTGTAAATGTAATCATTTTGTGTACTTCATGTGCACCGTTGCAACAATAAATCTTGAGTGAACTGAAAACCTCTAAAAGGGTGCCGGCAGTGTAAAACAGTTGGGCGTGCTAGACTCGTTTTAAGTCTGTAATAGCTTTCTGTGTCGTTAAGGCCTCTGATTAGCTCTCCAGCAGTGGACGACGAAACATTAGCCAAAGAATTGTGCCTCGGACCATTGCCTTATGCCCACAAATTGAATACCAAATAGTATTGCAAATACTTACATTGTAAGCTTAAAGTGAATCGTACAGTTTGATCAAGAGTGACCAATGGTTTACTGCTTCGCATAATGAACTTAGGTAATCCAAGGCTGGCCCTGTTACGTGCATTTGCATATACGTCCCCTATGAAGTGACAAGATTAGGCTACTGCAAGATTTTCGTGGTCTGAAACCAGCCTGTTGGGGGATGACTTTGCCTCCTTGAAGTCTGTTATGCAGTTCAGTATCAGTCGTTCATCTAATTTGTATACGGGACATATGAGCGATGACGGGCGAATGTTCGTCATGGAATCTGGGTGTTTCCCAGGATTAACAGTGATATTACCTTTGCTCCTCTCCACGTCTTTCCGATTCTGCACGCCTTCAGGACGTGGTTGATAAGGTCAAGGTTCAGGTGTTTCGCTCCAGGGCCAAATGATTGATCTGCTCCACATAAATGTCATACACTCCAGCTGATTTTAAGTTTCTCATTAGATTTAATCCTAGGTTGAATTCTTTTAACGCAAACTACACATAGGAGTTACGAGTATTTGGTGCCTGGTATGGGTATGTGCTGATTTTACGATTCCGACATTTTTTGTTCGATTTTCAGTTTAGGAGGACATGATGGGCAACTTGGTAGGACGGTTTCTGACTACCTTAGGATCACAGTTGAGTTCTGACTAAGTTTCAGGCCATTGTGCTACTGCGGGTCATGTCCATTGTTTCTAAACTTTCCATTCACTGTCCTTGCCTGCTTTCGACATTTCCATTAGCACAGTTCCGCGTGATACAGAACCTTCTTAAAAAGGGTGATGACTGTATAGTGTTTTGTATTTGCCATTTATGTATTTTTAATTATCTAAGAGACCTATAGCCATGCGGAATATCTCGCTTGGAAGTATATTTTTTAAATCTCTACAAAGTCTTTCTAGTTTTCCAGTATTGGGCTCCGTTTTTTCATGTATCCACTAAAATCTGCTACGGAAAGGTATTTTTGTTAACAGCACAGTATGTCTTCATTTTATTTGACCTTTCTAGAAATTTAGGGATGTGGTTTTAGGGATGTATTCTTATACATTTATCAAGCATGAATCGTGCACGTTTCCAGGGACGAAGCAGTTATCAGGGATATAACCTGGACTCCCCATTTTGCTATTAAGGAACAAGTAAATTTTGGGTCGTGTTCGTTATTTATTTCAGCCAATTGCTTCACTATATGGCTCTTATCATCCGTTTCTTTGTATCTCCATTTCGTGCTGTGACAGTACGCATTACGAACTGTGTTATTTGGTTGTCCAGGTTTTGCGGTACATCTACATCTATATCTACATGGATAATCTGCAAGTCACACTTAAGTGTCTGGCCGAGAGTTAATCGAACCAGGTGCAAAATAATTTTGTGTTATTCAATTCTCGAACAGCGCGGAGAAAAAACGGACATCTGTATATTTCCGTGCGAGCTCTGATTTCCGTTATTGTATTACACTGAAGAGCCAAAGAAACTGGTAAACCTGCTAAATATCGTGTAGATCCCCGGCGATCACGTAGAATTGCCGCAACACGACGTAGCATGGACTCGACTAATATCTGAAGTAGTGCTGAAGGGAATTGACACCACGAATCCTGCAGGATTGTCCATAAATCCACAAGAGTACGAGGGGGTGGAGATTCTTCCCGCAGCATGTTGCAAGGCATCATAAATATGCTCAATAATGTTAATATCTGGGGTTTGGAGGTCAGAAAAAGCGTTTAAACTCAGAAGAATATTCCTAGAGCCACTTTTTAGCAGTTCTGGACGTGTGGGGTGTTGCAATATACTGGTAGATTTGCCCAAGTCCGTCGGAACGCACATGAACATGATTGGCTGCAGGTGACCAGACAGGATTCTTACGTGCGTCTCACCTGTCTGAGTCGTATCTAGAAGCATCAGGGGTCCCTTATCACTCCAATCACTCCTCATCGCATCACTACAGAGCCTCCAGAATCTTGAATCTCCACCAGCTTGAACAGTCGCCTGCTGGCATTTATTGTCCATGTATTCTTGATGCTGACCGGTTGCCAAATTTCACATCATACAAATATATTTTTCAAATCGTTATGCAATTGGTTTCGATCATATGATCATTCACTAAACAATAAATGGCAGAGTCATCTACAGACAATCTGAGACGGTTGCCCATATTGCCTCCTAAATCGTTTATGGATCAGCAGAGGCTCTATAACACCACCTTGGCGAACGCCAGAAAGCACTTCTGTTTTACTCGATGACTTTCCGTCAATTAGTATGAACTGTGATCTCCCTGAAAGGAAATCACGAATCCAGTCACATAACTCAGACGATATTCCATAAGCACGCAATTTGATTACAAGCCGCTTGTGAAGTACAGTTTCAAAAATCTTCTGAAAGGCTAGAAATACGGAATCAGTTTGAAATCCCTCGTCGATAGGGCTCAACAATCCGTGTGAGTAAAGAGCTAGTTGAGATGTATAAGAACGATGTTTGCTAAATACGTGCTTACTACGTGACAACAGACCTTTCTACTCTAGGTAATTCATCATATTGTAACGCAATATATGTGCCAGAATCCTGGTGAACATAGACTTTAATAATGTGGGCTTGTAGTTTCGTGGATCACTCCTACTGCCTTTCTTGAATACTGGTGCGACTAGTACAACTTTCCAATTTTTGGGTACGAATCTTTCGTCAAGCGACCAGCTGTATATGATTTATAAGTATGGAACTATAATATCAGCATACTATGAAAGAGATCTAATTGGTATACTGTCTGGATTGGAAGACCGTCTTTAGTTGAGTGATTTAAGCTGCTTCACTACTCCGACAGTGACTGCTTCTAAGTTACTCACGTTTGCAGTTGTTCTTGATTTTAGTTCTGGAATATTTTACTTCGTCTTCTTTGATGAAGGAATTTTGGAAGACTGTGTTTAGTAATTGCTTCGTCAGCTCAGTCATCAGTAGTATTTTCGTTGGTACCATGCAGACAAGGCATCGACTGTGGCTTGCCGGGAGCGTAATTTACGAACGACCAGAATCTCTTTGGATTTTCTGCCAGGTTTCGAGACAAAGTTTCGTTGTGAAAACTATTATAAGCATCTGGAATTGAAGTCCGTACTAAACTTCTAGCTCTGTAAAAAATGCCAATCTTGGGGCTTTTGCGTTGCCGCAAATTTCGTATGTTTTTTTCATTGTTTATGCAAAAGTGTTCTCACCTGTTTTGTGTACCAAGGGGTATCAGCACCGTCGTCTGTTACTTTATTTGGTACAAATCTCTCAACTGCTATCGTTACCATTTCTTGCAATTCAAGTCACTTATAGTTTACACTTAAATTGTTTATTTGGAAGGAGTAGTCTCTCAGGAAATCGCCAAACGAATTTTTATATGGTTTTTTAATATATACATGTTTCTTTTATTTTTGGAGGATTTGGGATTTATGGTATGCAGTCTCGCTGCTATAGTCCTGTTTCCACTAATCCTGCACCCATTTTGACGCTCATTCTTAGCTCCTCCTAGGAGGTGCAGTGTGTTTTCACAACAGTTAACTATTCGAGTGAGCTTATGAGCTAATTGCTCCGAATAATTTTCAGCGAATGCCGTTAGCTCAATTTCGGATGATCTTTTATGCGTACCTCCAGATTTAAACATATATTTTCGCCAACATATCGAGGGTATTTCAAGTCGCCACAAACTAATTGTATGAGTCGGGCACGAGTTTGAAATCAGACTCAAATTTCCTTTCAGCAGTTGTATCATCTGAGTTGGGAAGTCGGTAAAAGGATCCAATTACTATTTTATTCCATTTGCCAAGAGTGACCTCTACCCATACCAGCTCACTGGAAATACTGTATCTACTTCAATTTAGATATAAGGTAAACTACTTCTAGCAGCAAGAAACACGCTACCGTCAACTGTATTTAACCTGTCCTTTCTGAACACCGTTAGGTTATTCGCAACAGTGCCTATAACGATTTGAGCAACAGTGCTTTCAATTAGCGCTTGGAGCTCTGGTGTTTTCCCACCACATCAATGACAATTTACATTTGTTATACCGATAATTCCTCGACCCACGTTCTCCCTGTGTTGGACCTGCGTCCTTTGAGACTGAAGCTTTTCTTTGCATTTTCTGAGACCCTCTAACACAAAACCCCGCCCAATCTACGCCAAAAAGCCCCTGCTCCCTGGGTAGTTGCCACCTGATTGTAATGGACCCCTGCCCTATTTAGCGGAACCCTAACAGCACCACCCTATGGCGCGAATAGAGGAATGTGTAGCCTACACTGTCGTAGAACTGTCTGAACCTCTAATTAAGGCTCGCCACTCGGCTCTGTATCACATGTTCGCAATCGGTCCTATGCTGCAAATAGGG
The DNA here is from genome assembly GCF_023897955.1 of Schistocerca gregaria. Taxonomy (NCBI): domain Eukaryota; kingdom Metazoa; phylum Arthropoda; class Insecta; order Orthoptera; family Acrididae; genus Schistocerca; species Schistocerca gregaria. The sequence goes on along the minus strand of NC_064921.1, from coordinate 455,698,010 downwards.
AGCTCTGTGTTCGTCTCAAAAGCAAAACTCTCAACCATTACCACCTCAGATAGCGCTCGAAATCCGAGGAATCGCTTCCAATACAAAGTGTCACACATCATTGGTTCTGGCGTGACTCTCCATCTGCAGTTGACAGCATCCAAAGCACTTTATGGCCTCCAGAAGGACCCTTCCACCACTGGAATAACTCCACTCGGTATACAGATGGAGTGCACAGGGTTTTTTTTCCCTCCTCGGCAGTCATGTAAATTAGGGCCCATAACGGGCCTAACATCAGAGCTCTCAACTACCAATAACCCTACCCTCTGTAAGTGCCTAGATCATTCAAGCTGATAGGTTTCCTCTGAAGCAGAAGAAGTCACTGCGTCTGTCTGAGAAAAAATTTGAGCCACAGGTAGCCTGTTTGTTAGACTAACATGGGAGACGTTGCGTTGAGACCCCCAGGAAGTCTTTCGCAACCGGCAAACACAGAGGCGACTTCCCACTCGACAACAGGTGAGGGGTGTACCTCAGTGGGAATAGTAACTGGGCTGGCCACCGGTGCGGACCGATCGGCGGATTCGACGGTTGTGCTGGATGTCCGTTGGACCCCATGGTCGGCTCACAACAGTGATGCCCATCCAGTTAAGCCTCAAGCTGCGTAACCGAAGCCAACACAGTATGGAGCTAAGAGCGAAGTGTCACCAACTCGGCTCGCATCGACACACAACAGTCACAGTCCCTATCTATACTAAAGACCATGGGAAACTACACTACACAGATAAACAGAGAACTGTCGATGCGCACTGCGAAACTCTGCTGTAGACACTGACAAAAACACAAGAATACGTAGAGATTAAAAAACTGAACTACTAAAGCACACATATGAAACTATATGTAGTGGCAAATGGTTCAAATGGTTCTGAGCACTATGGGATTTAACTTCTGAGGTCATGAGTCCCCTAGAACTTAGAACCACTTAAACCGAACTAGCCTAAGGACATCACACACATCCATGCCCGAGTCAGGATTCGAACCTACGACTATAGCGGTCGCGCAGTTCCAGACTGTAGCGCCTAGAACCACTCTGTAGTGTCACCATCTGCTACTATCCAAAGGATTTTATATAAATGTCACGGTGATGGTGCTCCATTGGATTGTTAGTTGCTTGAGGTTGTTGCATTTACTCCTGTTTGTCGACTTTACGACTATATGAGGTTTTGAAAAGATTTAGCTGCCATATTTAGGGTGTGGAGTTTCTACAGCTCAAGTAATTCCATCTGTTGCTGATGTTAAGTCTCCTTCGCTCCTGAGCGTTTCTTTGACGCTTAGTATGTTCTATCTGGATGTGCGACAATATTCTGACAGCAGCTGTTGTTTGTTTTTGGGGATTCCCTCGACATTAGTTGTTGGTTCTGATAAGTTTATTTCTCTTTCTCGTTTCGCTTAGACTTCCAGATGTGAAATTTCTTGCCATGGCTATCCATAGCAACGTTCCCAAGCCAAGCGGACACTATTTGAAAAAGACTGTGAAATGAGACTTTCTTCCGAATCCACCTGTTTGATTGGAAAATAGTAACATCTTACAGGTACTACGAGACAGTCGGTTGTTGTTGTTGTTATTGTTGTTTTTAATCGGATTCAAGGAGTCTGTATGAAGTTCGTTTCTTGAAAATGAGTATAAAGCAGCGGTTGTCACACTTTCTTGCCCAAGAGCCAATATCGACATGGTGGAGCGGCATCTCGGGCTGCATACGTACCGATCTTCTAATTAATTCGTAACACACATAACTAATTGTTTGCAGAATGACGATTATTTACTAAGGCGTTTCCACCTTTTAGGGCATCATAAGATTTATATGGTATTCTGCAAAGAAGCATTCGTCAAAAACCGTTGAGATACGGCGTTTAACTTAAACACACGCAAACACGTTTAAGGTCCACGCCGTACCTCCATGGTTTTTGACGAATGCTTCTTTGTACAGTACTGCACACTCTGATTATGCCCCAAAAGGATGAAAAGAATTATCAAATAATCATTATTTTGCAAGAAAGACTTATCTTTTTGAAGTAATTCGCAATTATGTCTGTACCAGCCAGCCAATGGAGTGGGAAAGAGATACATTAGTATGTTATGGGCTCCTTATAGTGTAGCTTTGGTAAGGGTACGAGAAGATGTCCGCCAACTCTAAAATGCTGATCTTTAAAAGTCGGCACAGTTGGAAAACTTCGTGTCGAATGTTCTCTGTTACAGACTGCTGCCACCCGCAGAAACCACGAAGTTATGACACTACAATTCCCTGGCGAAGTACTGCTGTGTTCTCTGTGTGATCGGATGACTAACTGATTAAAAACAATAGCTGTACTCATATTTAAATGCATCACGTAATATGAGACATGATCACAAATACAGTATTTACTACATGTTTTGAATTACAGTTTTCTTCTTCGCGTTCGGATGTAGTGTTGTTGTAGTCTTCAGTCAAAAGGCTGATTTGATGCAGCTCACTATGCTATTCTGTCCTGTGGAAGCCTTTCCATCCCCGAGTAATTACTGCAACCTACATTCTTCTGAATCTGCTTAGTGTATTCATCTCTTGGTCTCCCTCTACGATTTATACCCTCCACGCTGCCTTCCAATTGGTGATCCCTTGATGCCTCAGAACGTGTCCCACTAACCGATTCCTTCTTCTACTCAAGTCGGGCCACAGATCTATGCATCTAGTCTTCAGCATTATCCCTTAGCACCGCATTTCGAAAGCTTCCATTCTCTTTTTGTCTAAACTATTTATCGTCTATGTTTCACTTGCGGTAATGGCTACACTCCATACAAATGTTTTAAGAAATGACGTCCTGACACTTAAATCTATACGGTGTTCACAAATTTCTCTTGTTCAGATACGCCTTTCTTGTTATTGTTAGTGTACATTCTATATCGTCCCTACTGTAGTGTCGCGGAGTAGTAAAGAGTTGGAAAGGTGGAATATTGTCAAAGTTTCTTTGCCTATGCCGAGAGCCAGGGGTAGTAGGTTAGCCAAGAGGGAAGAGGATTGCATATGTATCGGAATGGCCGGCCGGGGTGGCGAGCGGTTCTAGGCGCTACAGTCTGGAACCGCGCGACCGCTACGGTCGCAGGTTCGAATCCTGCCTTGGGCATGGATGTGTGTGATATCCTTAGGTTAGTTAGGTTTAAGTAGTTCTAAGTTCTAGGGGACTGATGACCTCAAAAGTTTAGTCCAATAGTGCTCAGAGCCATTTTGTATCGGAATGTGTCGTCACGCAGGCAGTGACCTGGTTACACACAATAGGCGAGAGAGAATTGCTTAGAATGTGGGTTTGTGTTAGATGGAGACTTTCGTAGAGCGTAAGACAGAGGTATAGCGTCAGCTGTACTGCATTTCACAATTTCGCGTAAGTATGGCACAACAACACGTAACCCTGTCGCAAGAACACCTAAGGGACGAGTACGACAGATGAATCAGCAGTAAAAGTGGAACGAATACGTTCATTACAAACGAGCATGACGTCAGGACGTCGCTCTTGCTTCCTTTAAATACTCCATTTTCGATAGCAACAAGGCACTCGCAGTTAGACTTGCAGTGAGATGTGCACTGGGTCGCTGCGTAGCACTCAGCTCGGTGATCGACATGTTGATCTTTATTAAGGAGATGTTGCAGTAAGGGCGGCCCATCCAGCAGCAGATGTGAGGGGACAGTATCAGCTCTGGTCCTCTCTGCTGCCGCTGTCAATCATCAACCCAGGATTAGCAGACATCGCGGCTAATTCGCTCGCCGCCAATGCGCACCACGTAGGTGAGCCGTCGTCGAGATCGTGCGGGGCCTAGGCCCTGTGCATCCGCCGTCACAACCGGGTGAGCCGATGACACTGGGGGATTGCAGTACGTTCCGCCCCAACTGTGGACGAGCAACCAGAAGGAGCAGGGAAGAAGACGGGGTGGGATGGAGCACACTCCGCACTACGAGAACTCCTCTCGTGCCGACCGCGCCGGAACTCCAACCCGGAGCCTCCTGCTGTCAGCTGCCGATCCGGCCAGCCAGCCGGGCGCCACCAGCGGCCGAAGTACGAAGTAAGGGCATTCCTCCGCTACGTCGCAGCACGTGGCGCTGCGCTAGCAAGATTATTGCGGCCCGGAGCTGGTGTCAGCGCTACGAGTCAGCGAGGACTCGGGGAAGGTCGTTGATATCACCAAGCTCAGCCAGCCTGTGTTAAGCAGGCCACATTGTACTCGGCAGGAATAAAGGTGTTATCAATTAATAATGTTCCTTTGGCGTTTCTGACGCGTGCACAGTCATTTCCTAGCATCAAGACAACTGGAGAGGTCACCGCTCGGCCTCCAGTCAGCTGTACTACTTCGAACATCGTCAGTTATTTCGCATCCCAAAGAGCAAAACTCATCTACATGCTTAAGTGCCTCATTTCCTAGTCTACTTTCCTCAATATCACCTGATTTAATTAGACTGCATTCGATTATCCTCGTTTTGCTTTTGTTGATGTTCATCTTATATCCTCTTTTCTACACCCTGTCCCTTCCGTTCAACTGCTCTTCCACATCCATTGGTATCTCTGACAGAATTATAATGTCGTCAGCAAACCTCAAAGTTTCTGTTTCTTCTCCATGGATTTTAGTTCCTACTTCAATTTTTTGTTTTGTTTCCTTTATAGCTTGCTCAGTATACAGCTTTTAATAACATCGGGGATAGTCTACAGTCCTGTCTCACTCCCTTCTCAACCAATGCTTTCCTTTCGTGCCTCTCTACTCTTATTACTGACATCTGGTTTTGTGTGCAAATGGTAAATAGCCTTTCGATCCATGTATCTGAACCCTGTCACTGTCAGAATTTTAAAGATAGTATTCTAGTCACCGCGCGGGATTAGCCGAGTGATCTAAGGTTCTGTAGTCACGGACTGTGCTGCTGCTCCCGGCGGAGGTTCGAGTCCTCCCTCGGGCATGGGTGTGTGTGTTTGTCCTTTGGACAATTTAGGTTAAGTAGTGTGTAAGCTTAGGGACTGATGACCTTAGCAGTGAAGTCCCATAAGATTTAAAAAAAAAAGTATTGCAGTCGACATTGTCAAAAGCTTACTCTAAGTCTACACTAGCTAGAAACGTAGATTTGCCTTTCCTTAACCTATCTCGTATGATAAGTCGTAGGGGCAGTACTGGCTTGCGTGTTCCAACATTCTGGCCAATCGGTTCTAGGCGCTTCAGACCGGAACCGTGAAGCTGCTACGGTTGCACGTTCGAATCCTGCCTCGGGCATGGATGTGTGATGTCCTTAGGTTAGTTAGGTATAAGTAGTTCTAAGTCTAGGGGACTTCTCAGATGTTATGTCCCACGGTGCTTAGAGCGATTTGAACAATTTTTTTTGTTCTAAAATTTCTACTCAATCCAAACAGATCTTCCCTTAGGTCAGCTTCTACCAGTTTTTCCATCGCATTTATTACAACAGTCTTAATTTAATTTCATATTCTTTGACAAAAGTATGTATCGCACTTGAAAATGACTGTCTTATAATGCCTGTTCTTGGACCAACATTATTTACTTTTGATTTATACAATAGCAGGCCAGGCGGTGTGGCCGTGCGGTCATAGGCGCTTCAGTCTGGAACCGTGTGGCCGCTACGGTCGCAGGTTCGAGTCCAGCCGCGGGCATGGATGTGTGTGATGTCCTTAGGTTAGTTAGGTTTAAGTAGTTCTAAGTTTTAGGGGACTGATGACCCCAGATGTTAAGTCCCATAGTGCTCAGAGCCATTTTTTTTTCAATAGCAGCTAACCAGTACGAGGCACACACGCTGCGGAGAAAAATATTCCCCCTCTCACACTCTCTAACTCCGCAGTGGTCGCGCTACTGACCCTTCATTTACTCTAAAATAGGTGGAAAAACTTAGTTAGCTCACGGTCGAATTCGCCAATGTTAATTAAAATTAAACACATCTTAAAATGTTAGTGCCTATTTGGGAATTGTTTTTGGTTGCTCAGCAGAGACCTACACTCTTAAAAATCTTTGAACGTTAGCTGACGTATTTTGGATTCGGTTGTTAGTTAATAGATGCATATTATTATGAAATATGACTGTGAACCGCGGGCCGCACTAATATTTTATTCGGGCTGAATGCTTCCCGCGGGCCGCATTTTGACGACCACTCATTTGCATAATATTAGCTTTAAGATGCGACATAGAGACAAAATACAACAACTTAAGGTATAAGAAAATTAGTACTAAGAGGAGAGTGGCTGGCAGGACGTTAATATAAAATACAGGAAAGAAACAACCACTCTGATACGTCACGCAGATGACTGTGGCTGATTCATAACGTACCATGTAGGTCGAACCAGGTAATATGTGGCACATTAATCTACTAGCAAATGTTTGATGGAGTAAATCTCGCTACTGACAGGAATTTGTAATATATACTACAGTAATAACTACAATGTTACCTACAATTTCTGACAAATCTGTATTTAATAAAAGAGCCACGATTTTTTCATGTAAAAAATATAATCATTTGAAACAGATTTCATTCTAAGTTTTGTGTCACAATTCATAGGTGCGTACTCGCGCTCTAGCAAAATTCTATTATTACCAGGTTCGTGGTGAGCAGGCTGGCTTGGAAAGTATGGGCGATGTAATATAGCACTTAAGGAAGTGGAAGTAGTTCGATACAGGCTGTGAAGACTAAGAAAAAATTTGATCGTGTTATGGATGGAGAACAGACATAGACGAAAGGGTTGCAAACAGGCGTGGGGCTGTGCATTGCATGCTTGTGCTGAAGAGGGAACAGGCAGGCCATGTGCGTATCAATTACAGGCACACGCCAATGGATGCGTTTCAACTGTTTCGAGAATTCGGTTATCGCATTGCCGGGCTCCATCTGACAGGCGTCAATTCACCCAAATATTTGGCTTATCCGTGCGGAACAGAACGCCGCTGCAGCGGCGGTGCATTGCATCAGACGGAGAGAACTGAGGTTTGCACATACAAGTACGCCAACTGCATTCAGCGAAAACAGGTAACTTCGCAGCACATAAAACGTGGACGTAGAAGTACGTTACGACAGCGGAGCAGATGAGATGCCTCTCTGACATGAACATTATCTTTTCGCGTAACAATAAGTAGTGATGTGTAAGTAATGTCGTTCCGGTCGTAATTTGAGATTATTCACATTTCGGGAGCAATATAAAAACTCATATGGCGTACGACGAAATACCTGGAGGCGTCAGTACCGTTTTTACAGTGGAACGAATGTTTTTTGCACGATATTTTACTGTCGTTCGTGTGACATTAACAACGGCTAATCTTTTCAGGAACCCATTTCCACATTTTATCATTTCATTGTTAAAATGAAACACTGTTGCGTTTGTGAAAATATGCAATATGAAAGTATTATATTCCTGCCCTCAATATCTTTCGTAAGGTTTACTGCTAAATCTAGCGACGTGCATTATGGCCCCCGCTAGACGATACAAAATATGAAAATGTTCAGGTATGCCGCGTTAGAACACTGAAATCAAACTGTCATTCATCTGTTGATAACTTTGTTGTCCTCGTATCTTGGTAATAAAGCTGACAGAGTGTTCAATTTCGTCTTTAAAAGAATGTATGTATGTTTCAAATCAAGAACCTAAACGAATGAAATGTTGTGCTGGAACACTGTCTCGGTTGAGCGACGTTGTTGATAGTACTTCACTTGAAAATAATGTTACCTGTTAAAAGGAAAGAATAAATGTCTCAAGTGATCTACCCCGACAACGCTTGGCTGACAAAGTTATGAAATGTTTTATCATAAACGGATTTTTCAAAATTGTTTCACTGATAACAAATCATTCATTTGTTTAACCAAATTCCTGTTGTCTTTGTTATATGCAGCCGAAGTAAAAGGAAATATGACGATGGAAGAGTTTAACGTCTTGTCACTCCATTGTAAATGGAGACGGTTTTCCTTGCAGTAGTGTTACGATTTATATTTAATGGAATCTAAAATACAGCATAAGAAAAATATCAAGACAGACAACTACTTTGTTTATATCTTCTCATAAAACCTACTTAGCACCTGGAAATAATGAATTGAGGTTGATCGTTTATTAACATATTGGATTCGTACAGAAAATTCTGAAAATACCTAGCTATATAGCAGTGGTTACAGGTGATAATATACTCCGGAAAAGCTTAGATTTTTGAATGGGCTAGTATGGATGTGCGCGGCAACATAAGTGAACATTCCTTGAACGATATTTCCTCACTTTATTTCCAAGAGACAAACACATGTAGAGGTACAATTCTACTCTGCTGAAAAAGAATTGCAACACCAAAAAATAATTAATACTGAGTAATTAAATTTCTAGAGCACGTTTGTTTAGGTAACGTATTTCAGTAATTAACATAGTGAGATCACAGGCTAAAGTAAGCACGAGATAAGCTACTGAAAATGGGAAATACTGGTTTATTAATTACCTGTGAAACCGCTAGAATGTTGCACGCAAGCATGCACACGTGAATGTATTGTGTTATACAGGTGCCGGATGTCAGTTTATAGGATGGGGTTCCATTTCTGTTGCAATTGGTCGGTCGATACAGTAACGGTTAATTTACTTTGTAGATGACGCTGGAGTTGTCGTCCGATGACGTTCCATATGTGCTCGATCGGAGATAGATCTGGTGATCGAGCAGCCAAGGCAACAAAGGGTGCAAGCCGGACACAGGAAGAACGTAGATACAGGGACCATCGGTATAACAGTTGTAAATTGTCGTAGCTGTGTTAGGAAAGAACCGGAGCCCCAAGTGCTAACCGAAAGCATTGATGCTCAAATCGTTATAGGCACTGAAAGCTGGCTCAGCAGCAATTTTTGCGAAGAACCCAACGGTGTTCCGAAAGGATACGCTAAGCACTGTTGGCGGTAGCGGGATTGTTGCTGTTACAAGCAGTTTATCTTGTAGCGAAATTGAAGAAGAGAGTTCCTGTGGGCAGAGGTCATTGTTGGCAACCGAAATAAAATAATAATTGGATGCTTTCACCGACCTCCCGATTCAGATGATACAATTGCTGAAATGTTCAAACAAAACTTGAGTTTGATTTTAAACACGTAACCGACTCACACAGTTATAGTTAGTAGTGACTTTAACTCACCCTCGATATGTTCAAGAAAATACATATTTAATTCAGGAGGTAGGCATAAAACATCATCAGAAATTGTGTTAAACGCGTTATCTGAAAATTATTTCGAGTACTTAGTTCATGAGTCGACGCGAATAGAAAAAGGTTGTGAAAACAGAATTGACCTCTTAGAAACAAATAATCCTGAGTTAATAACGAGCATCAAAACGGGTAGAGGGATTAGTGAACACACGGTTGTCGCAGCGACATTGAATATTGTAACCCCCAAATCATTCAAAAGTAAACGAAAAATATAACTATTCAAAAAAGGAGATAAAAATTCACTTGACGCCTTCCTAAGAGATAATCATCACTCCTTCCAAATTAATATATGTGTAACAGATGTGACGAGAATTCAAAGAAATAGTATCGGCGGCAATTGAGACATTTGTACCAAAAAATTAAAAAACGACGGAGCTGATCCTCCTTAGTACACAAAACGGGCCAGAACACTGTTGCAGAAACAACGACAAAAATATGCCAAATTTAAACAGACACAAAATCTCCAAGATTGGTGATCGTTTAGAGAAGCTCAAAATTTAGCAGGGACTTCAATGCCAGATGCTTATAATAGTTTCCACAACGAAAATTTGTCACGAAACCTGGCAGAAAATCCTAAGAGATACTAGTTGTATGTCAAATATGTTAGCGGCAAGAAACAATCAATGCCTTCTCTCCGCGATAGAAATGGAAATACTATCTAAGACAGAGTTGCCAAAGCAGAATTACTGAACACAGCCTTCTGAAATGCCTTCACAAAAGAAGACTAAGTAAATATTCTAGGATTCGAATCAAGAACAGCTGTCAACATGAGTAACGTAAAAGTAGGAATCCTCGGAGTAGAAAAGCAACTTAAAACACTTAATAAAAGCAAATATTCTGCTCCAGACCGTATAAAAATTAGGTTCCTTTCAGAATATGCTAATGCAATAGCTCTATATTTATCAATCATATACAACCGTTCGCTCTACGAAAGATCCGTATCCAAAGACTGGAAAGTTGCACAGGTCACCAATATAAAAGAAAGGTAGTAGGAGTAATCCACTAAATTACAGGCCCATGGCGTTAAGTCTATAGGCAGCAGGATTTTGGAACATATATTGTGTTCGAACATTATGAATCACATCCAAGGAAACGGTCGATTGACACACAGTCAATACGGACTTAGAAAAAAACGTTCTTGTGAAACACAACTAGTTCTTTGCTCGCATGAAGTGGTGAGTGTTATTGACAAGGGATTTCAAATTGATTCCGTATTTCTGGATTTCGGAAAGCTTTTGACACTGTATCACAGAAGCAGCTTGTAGTGAAATTGCGTGCTTATGGAATATCGTCTCAGTTATGTGACTGGATTCGTGGTTTCCTGTCAGAGAGGTCACAGTTTGCAGCAATCGACGGAAAGTCTTTGAGTAACACAAAAATGATTTCTGATGTTTCCCAAGTTAGCGTTATAGGCTCTTCGTTGTTATTATCTACATAAACGATTTGTGAGACAATATGAGCAGCCATCTTAGGTTGTTTGCAGATGTTACTGTCGTTTATCGACTAATAAAGTCATCAGAAGATCAAAATAAATTGCAACATGATTTAGAGAAGATATCTACATGGAGTGAAAATTTGCAATTGCCCCTAAATAACGAAAAGTGGTAATAGGAATCCTTTAAACTTTTGTTACACGATAAATCAGCCAAATCTAAAGGCCGTAAATCTAACTAAATACCTAGGAATTACAATTACGTACAACTTGAATTGGAAGGAACATACAGAAAATGTTGTGGGGAAGGCTAACCAAACACTGCGTTTTATTGTCAGGACACTTAAAAAATGCAACATATCTACTAAAGAGACTGCCTCTTTTAGATTACTGCTGCGCGGTGTTGGATCCTTACCAGGTAAGATTGACGGAGTACATCGACAAAGTTCAAAGAAGGACAGCACGTTCTTTTTGCGAAATAGCGCAGAGAGTGTTACTAAAATGATACAGGACGTGGGATGGACATCAATAAAACAAACGCATTTTTCGTTGCGAAGCAATATTCTCACGAAATTCCAATCACCAACTTTCTCCTCCGAATGCGAAAATATTTTGTTGAGGCCGACCTACATAGGGAGAAACGATCACCATGATAAAATAAGGGAAATCAGAGATTATGCCGAAAGATATAGGTGTTCGTTCTTTCCGCCAGCTGTACGAGATGGGGATAATAGAGAATTGTGAAGGTGGTTCGCTGAACCCTCTGCCAGGAACTTAAATGTGATTTGTAGAATATCCATGTAGATGGAGAAGTAGATGTAGAGAATAAGCAGAGTGTATTAGGCAACGACGGTGGTATGTGGGCGACAGTTATCCTGTTGAAAAATAGCCCCTGAAATGCTGTTCTTGAAGGGCAGCACAGTAGGTACAAATTTATAGTCCGAGTTCTCCTGCTGTCATACGAAATCACGCTCCAAATCATTAATCCAGGTGTATGTCCAGAGGGTCTAGCGCGTCGATAGGTTGGTTGCAGGCCATCAACTGGCCTACTATCAACCGTCACATGGCCACCATTGGTACCGAGGCAGAACTAGCTGTCAATTCGACTAAATACCTATGAATTACAATAATGAGCAACTTAAATTGGTAAGAACACATAGATAATATTGTGGGGAAGGCGAAACAAAGACTGCGGTTTGTTGGCAGAACATTTAGAAGATGCGACAAACCCACGAAGGAGACAGCTTATATTACACTTGTCCGTCCTCTGCTGGGATACTGCTGCCCTTTATGGGATCCTTACCAGTTAGGATTGACGGAGGACATCGAAAAAGTGTAAAGAAGGGCAGCTCGTGTTATGGCGCAGTATGTGTGAGAGTGTAACGATGATACACGAGTTTGGGTGGCAGTCACTGAAACAAAAGCGGTTTTCTTTGCGGCGAGATCTATTTACGAAATTTCAATAACTAACGATCATATTAATAAAAAAAGAGAAATCAGAGCTCTAACGGGAAGATTTAGGTGTTCCTTTTTCCCACGCGCCATTCGAGAGTGGAATGGTAGAGAAGTAGTATGAAAATGGTTCGTTGAACCCTCTGACAAGGACTTAAGTGTGAATTGCACAGTAACCATGTAGATGTAGATGTAGATGTTCAATTATTGGTCCTTATTTCATCAATGGTAATCTAAACGGCACAGCGTGTGCCAACTTCCTCAGACGTATTCTCCCTCCTCTTCTGGATGAAGTGCCACTAAGAGCCAGAATGCTTATGTGGTTTCAACACTATGGGATGTCCAGCACATAATGCCTTGCGCGCACGTCGTGTTCTGAACCGAAGGTATCCTGCCAGATGTATTGGTCGAGGAGGAACAATTACTTGGCGTGCTAGGTCTCTTTATTTACATCCTGCGGACTTTTTTCTTTGGGGATGCAGTAAAGACGTTGTCTATCGCGATATTCCAACAACTCCAGAGGACACGCAGGAACGTATCGTACTTGCTTGTAATTCTCTTCAGCAGGCAGCACTGGAAGGAGTATATAATTCCTTCATTCAACGAATGCACCACTGATTCGGTGTCCAGGGTAATCACTTTGAGCACTACTGGGCAATGGTACAGGAGAGTCAAAGTCAATTTTGTGTTATGTTTTTACTTGGCTTTCATTTGTTTTCTGACAACAGCAAGTGGACGAGTTTGTGATCCCAGGCTCAAAGTCAATGTTGTGTTATGTAATTAATAACGTTGTGTTTCAGTGAGTGGTACATTGTGATACATTTTTCAATAGCTCTGTAGGTGAGGAAATGAATTACCGAATAAAAAAAAACAGGGTGCCATTTAAAAAAGTCATATCGCTGTGCATATTTTTGTTAAAAAAACGAAGCTACAACGAAGGCAATCATGCTGATTGATGTCTCCATGACGGCTAACGAACATTGGCTTGAAACATTTTGTATTTTGCATCTGGACAAACAGTTATTTAGGGTGGTCAAGATAAATGGGACACCCTGTATATAGGACAATACAAAAATGCAATTGTAAACGATCTGGCCAAAGCGTTTGGTACTGCTTCAGGTACTACGACGCCAAGATTCCTAGAAAGTATGCTTGAAAATCAGAACAACAAACGTTCTTTTATGCTTCTAAGCGTACCGCGAGAACTACACTCCCGGCCATTGAAATTGCTACATATGAAGACACAATGGAACATAGGTCATAATGAAATGAAGTACACTACACACTTGGATATCCAAATTAATACCATTCCAGCGTAATCACAGAATGGAGGTAAAAGTAAAGCCATCTGCTCTCTGTATATGAAAATTTCTCGTTTAAAAATTGTTTTCCATTTAAATTGGTATTTGAATGTTTTTTGATTGTGCGAAGGCCGTATAACGCTACTTGTAAGAAACGTAAACGTCTACCGGCACCTAGAGGAATCCGACAACCTTAGATTCGTTGCCAGTATAGGCTGCAGTCAATCTTTCCACAATACTGCTGCTCGCGTTCGAAGGGATCGGACGACTGCCATGCCATCTAATGGATTCGATATGTTTCTGCTCCCTACACGTGGTATTATACGGTCTTCATACAATCAAAAAATATTCAAATACCATTTTAAATGAGAAAACAATTTTTAAACGAGAAATTTTCATCCCAGAGCCCTGATTTTCAACTGGCAGTGCTGTCTCCTGTACAACGACCACCTCACCCAAAACTGCAAGAACCTCCATACCTGCCCCCATTGTAAAGCCTCCCACATCCTTAAACAGTGTCAGTACCTCACCCCTCCCTCTTCCTGCAACACCTGCAACGAATCCCACCCCACCTATTCCTCCAAATGCAAACCCAAACTCCCTCCCACCAACCCTGAGCTCAGGTCCCTATTCAACACACTGACCTGCCCATCCAACCCAACAATTCCCTCCGCCCTCCCCTACAGCAGAACACATCATCCAGTTCCTCACCATCGTCCTGCAGAATATCCACCCTTTCCAATGCCCCCCCACACACTCCAGCACATTTCCCTCACTGCCCACTCTGTTTTCCACTTAAGGGGGGTAGGACAACAAACAGGCCGACTTGGAGCAGGAGAGGCACCACAGGACATTTCAATTTCCAGTGTCTATACTTTTACAAATAAATTCATAAAACTTTGTCAGCATCACCAGGAAGTATTTAGAATTCACACTCATAGTATTGGTGGTTCTAAAACATAACAAAGTATTTTTTTTACCTGTGAAATTTCATCATTTTTTCACTTACTAATGGCAGCATTTGTCCCTGTTTGACCACAAACCCTCCTCAATGACCCACTGAACACCTTCTCCTCAGCATATTCTTTCCCTCCCTCACCATCACCTCTGCCACCATCTATATCTGCCCCACAGCTCCTCAACACTTAGACTTCATTTCCCATGTTGACCATACCTTCTCCACCTATGTGATTGCCGCTGACCTCAACATGACCCTGCCACCCTTCGGCAGCGGCATCAGTTCCTTGCCACCCCCATGGTGATCTTGTTCATCTCCCACAATATACCTGTCCTCAAAGTAACTCCACCCCTGATGTTGTTCTCGCTTCCCCCAACTTCCTTGGTCGCATCGTCATTGATGTCCTCGATCCCTGTCCTTCTCACCATCTGCTCTGCCCATGACACCCCTGCATCCACCCACCCAGCTTCCCCTCCAAAGTCTGTCCACGACTAATACCGTGCCGACTGGGATGCCAACAGGGAATCCATTGCCTTACAGGTTGAAAACCACCCCCTCACCTTTCACCATCCTGCTGACATTACTCATGCCTCTTCCTTCCTTCAGAAGACCATCACTGACGCTGTGAAGGCTCATGTCCCTACAAACTAATCCACCCTCACGGCCCTACGCTTCCTCCACAGGCTCTACTGCTCCTTCCTCTGCACCCATGACTGGGATACACTCATCCTCCACCGACAATTACAGCAACACATCCGGAACCTCCTTACAGCAAAGAAATGCTGGGGCTGGCGCCAGACATACATACACCTCAACTCCACCCTCCCTGTCAAGTCCTCCAAGTACTGGTCAGCCTTCCACCGCCTTACCTGTAGCCAACCAACCCCGCATTACCCTATCCCCCATGACGATCGAACCTTTCCTGATAAACTCAATAAGGATATACTTGGAAGGAGAGACAGCATTGGTCGTATTTTTTTTTGTTTCATTAACCGCAAAACAAAAAACAAACAAAAAATGACCAATTCTGTCTCTCCTTCCAAGTATATCCATTATCTGGTAGTGGTGCACAGGACACTCCATAGAGTCGCCAATCAATAAACCTCAGTAAGACTTCCCATCTCTCTGAGGTCTTCTCCATTCCTGAAAACCCCCATTTTGATAACTCACCCTTCCCCACTGCCCTTAACTGCACTGACACCTCTGACCCACCGCTTGCCCCTAGCTTCCAGTACTTGGATCTTTTACCCCCTTCAGACATCAATACTCCCATTACCGCACTCAACATTAGACTTCTCCTCTGCTCCAAATGCAACACTGCCCCTAGTCATAATGTCGTCACCTACCGCCACCTCAAGGAATTCCCCCTCCTACAATCCTTCCTGGCTGTCCTTGCTACCCTGAACTGTGGAAGACTTCCCGTGTCCTGCTGTTCCCTAACCCAACAAACCCCCTCTGATACCTCTTCCTATCCTCCCATCTGCCTCACCTCCATGTTCTGTAAGGTCTTCGGTCTAGGGGTAGCGTCTTTGATCCATAATCAAAACGTCTTGGGACCTGGGTTCGACCCCTGCCACTGCCTAAATTTTGATAAATAATCAGCATTGGCGACCGAAGACTTCCGGCATAAGAATTCAACCAAATTCTGCCAACGGCCTTGTCAACGGTGGAGGAGCGGATAGAGGTTCAGGGCACTCTCTTGTTCTAGGGGTGGGAAATTGCCCCTAAAGGCGGAAGAATCAGCAATGATCAATGACATGAGGATGCAGAAGGAAATGGAAACCACTGCATTAAAGACACGTAACGTGCATCCACAGGTCAGTTGGCCTTTGGCTGTGCTGCGGTGAGGACGCGCCGTTTGTGTTCCTGCCGCGGAGCGAGCGCTCGTTTTGTTTACATCGTTCTCGGCCGTTTCGCGCGTGCCGTACTTAGCATATAGATCACTATGGCGCACCAGTACAGAAAATCGACGCTCAAATTTACGTTCCGCAAAGAATTTGCACGGCCCAAAGCACTCTATGTCGAACGATTTCTAAGAGAAGAAGTTAAAATCCCGGCGACCGACATTCTCGGCATTCACTTGTCCATTGTGAGCAGTATCGTATATGTCAAGATCATCAACGACGTAACATGTGAACGGATCCTTCGGGAAACGAAACAGGGCCTCCGTTTCTGCCATGCTGATGGCAATGTGGGGACTGCAGAACGCAATGGAAACCACTGCATTAAAGTCATGTAACGTGTATCCACAGGACATGTGGCCTGTAGTTGAAGATGATCTCTCCATTGGCAAAAGATTCCGGAATAGTCCCCATTCGGATCTCCGGGAGGGGACTGCCAAGGCGGAGGTTACCATGAGAAAAATATTGAATAATCAACGAAAGGATAACGTTATACGAGTCGGGGCGTGGAATGTCAGAAGCTTGAACGTAGTAGGGAAACTAGAAAATCTGAAAAGGGAAATGCAAAGGCTCAATCTAGATATAGTAGGGGTCAGTGAAGTGAAGTGGAAGGAAGGCAAGGATTTCTGGTCAGATGAATATCGGGCAATATCAACTGCAGCAGAAAATGTTATAACAGGTGTAGGATTCGTTATGAAAAGGAAGGTAGGGCAGAGGGTGTGTTACTGTGAACAGTTCAGTGACCGGGTTGTTCTAATCAGAATCGACAGCAGACCAACACCGACAACGATAGTTCAGGTATACATGCCGACGTCGCAAGCTGAAAATGAACAGATAGAGAAGGTGTATGAGGATATTGAAAGGGTAATGCAGTATGTAAAGGGGGACGAAAATCTAATAGTCATGGGCGACTGGAATGCACTTGTAGGGGAAGGAGTAGAAGAAAAGTTTACAAGAGAATATGGGCTTGGGACAAGGAATGAAAGAGGACTGTAACAAGTTTCAGCCAGTAATAGCGAATACCCTGTTCAAGAATCACAAGAGGAGGAGGTATACTTGGAAAAGGCCGGGAGATACGGGAAGATTTCAATTAGATTACATCATGGTCAGGCAGAGATTCCGAAATCAGGTACTGGATTGTAAGGCGTACCCAGGAGCAGATATAGACTCAGATCACGAGATAGTAGTGATGAACAGTAGGCTGAAGTTCAAGACATTAGTCAGGAAGAATCAATACGCAAAGAAGTGGGATACGGAAGTTCTAAGGAATGAAGAGATACGTTTGAAGTTCTCTAACGCTATAGATACAGCAATAAGGAATAGCGCAATAGGCAACACAGTTGAAGAGGAATGGACGTCTTTAAAAAGGGCCATCACAGAAATTGGGCAGGAAAACATAGGTACAAAGAAGGTAGCTGCGAAGAAACAATGGGTAACAGAAGACATACTTCAGTTGATTGATGAAAGAAGGAAGTACAAACATGTTCCGGTAAAATCAGGAATACAGAAATACAAGTCGCTGAGGAATGAAATAAATAGGAAGTGCAGGGAATCTAAGATGAAATGGCTGCAGGAAAAATGTGAAGACATCGAAAAAGGTATGATTATCGGAAGGACAGACTCAGCATACAGGAAAGTCAAAACAACCTTTGGTGATATTAAAAGCAACGGTGGTAACATTAAGAGTGCAACGGGAATTCCTCAGTTAAATGCAGAGGAGAGAGCAGATAGGTGGAAAGAATACATTGAAAGCCCCTATGAGGGTGAAGATTTGTCTGATGTGATAGAAGAAGAAACAGGAGTCGATTTAGAAGAGATAGGGGATCCAGTATTAGAATCGGAATTTAAAAGTTCTTTGGAGGACTTACGGTCAAATAAGGCAGAAGGGATAGATAACATTCCATCAGAAATTCTAAAATCATTAGGGGAAGTGGTAACAAAACGACTATTCACGTTGGTGTGTAGAATATATGAGTCAGGCGACATACCATCTGACTTTCGGAAAAGCATCATCCACACAATTCTGAGGACGGCAAGAGCTGACAAGTGCGAGAATTATCGCTTAACAGCTCATGCATCGAGCTGCTTACAAGAATAATATACAGAAGAATGGAAAAGAAAATTGAGAATGCGCTAGGTGACGATCAGTTAGGAAAAGTAAAGGCACGAGAGAGGCAATTCTGACGTTACGGCTAGTAATGGAAGCAAGGCTAAATAAAAATCAAGACACGTTCATAGGATTTGTCGACCTGGAAAAAGCGTTCGACAATATAAAATGGTGCAAGCTGTTCAAGATTCTGAAAAAAAGTAGGGGTAAGCTATAGGGAGAGACGGGTCATATACAATATGTACAACAACCAATAGGGAATAATAAAAGTGGACGATGAATGAACGAAGTGCTCGTATTAAGAAGGGAGTAAGATAAGGCTGTAGCCTTTCGCCCCTACTCTTCAATCTGTACATCGAGGAAGCAATGATGGAAATAAAAGAAAGGGTCAGGAGTGGAAGTAAAATACAAGGTGAAAGGATATCAATGACACGATTCGCTGATGACATTGCTATCCTGAGTGAAAGTGAAGAAGAATTAAATGATCTGATGAACGGAATGAACAGTCTAATGAGTACATAGTATGGTTTGAGAATAAATCGGAGGAAGACGAAGGTAATGAGAAGTGGTAGAAATGAGAACAGCGAGAAACTTAACATCAGGATTGATAGTCAGGAATCTATGAAGTTAAGGAATTCTGCAACCTAGGCAGTAAAATAACCAATGACGGACGGAGCAAGGAGGACATGAAAAGCAGACTCGCTACAGCAAAAAAGGCATTTCTGGCCAAGAGAAGTCTACTAATATCAAATACCGGCCTTAGTTTGAGGAAGAAATTTCTGAGGATGTACGTCTGGAGTACAGCATTGTATGGTGTTGAAACATGGACTGTGGGAAAACCGGAACAGAAGAGAATCGAAGCATTTGAGATGTGGTGCTTTACACGAATGTTGAAATTTAGGTGGACTGATAAGGTAAGGAATGAGGAGGTTCTACGCAGAATCGGAGAGGAATGGATTATATAGAAAACACTGATAAGGAGAAAGGACAGGATGATAGGACATCTGCTAACACTTGAGGGAATGACTTCCATGGTACTAGAGGGAGCTGTAGAGGGCTAAAACTGTAGAGGAAGACAGAGATTGGAATACGTCAAGCAAATAATTGAGGACGTAGGTTGCAAGTGCTACTCTGAGATGAAGAGGTTAGCACAAGAAAGGAATTCGTGGCGGACCGCATCAAACCAGTCAGTAGACTGATGACAAAAAAATAAAAGGTCTTTGAGACCATCCTCTCCCACCCTCTTCACCACCACCTTAACCTGCACCACCTCCTTCCCCTTACCCAGTGTGGCATCGTTCTTATTCATCCACTCTTATTATTCCCTGTTGACTCTTGTGCGTATTGTATATTACCCATGTCTCCCTAGATGTTCCCCTATTTTTCTGAGAATTTCGAACATCTTGAACCATTTTACATTGTCGAAAGCTTTTTGGCTCTGAGCGCTATGGGACTAACAGCTGTGGTCATCAGTCGCCTAGAACTTAGAACTATTTAAACCTAACTAACCTAAGGACATCACACACATCCATGCCCGAGGCAGGATTCGAACCTGCGACCGTAGCAGTCACGTGGTTCCGGACTGAGTGCCTAGAAGCACACGGCCACTGCGACCGGCGAAAGCTTTTTACAGGCCAACAAATCCTAAGAACGTGACTTCATTTTTCTTTATTGTAACTTCTATCATCAACCGCAACTTCAGAATTACCCCTGTGGTGGCTTTACCTTTCCTAAATAAAAACTGATCATTCCAACACATCCTCAATTTTCTTTTCCATTCATCTGTGTATTATTCTTGTAAGCAACTTGGATGCATGTGCTGTTAAGCTGATTGTGCGATAATTCTAGCACTTTTCGGCTCTTGCAGACATCGGAATTGTGTGGGTGATATTTTCCCGAAAGTCAGATGGTATGTCACCAGACTCATACATTCTATACACCAACGTGAATGATCGTTTTGTTGCCACTTTCCCCAGTGATTATAGAAATCTGATGGAATGTTATCTATCCTTTCTGCCTTATATGATCTTCAGGCCTCCAAAGCTCTCTTAAATTCTAACACTAGATCCCCTATCTCTTCTAAATCGACTTCTGTTTCTTCTTCTATCACATCACACAAATCGTCCCCCTCATACAAGCCTTCGATGTACTCTTTCCACCTATCCGCTCTCTCCTCTCCATTTAACAGTGGAATGGCCGTCGTACTCTTAATGTTACAGAAGTTTGTTTTGGTTTTCCTGTACGCTGATTCAATCTTCTCGACAACCATTTCTTTTTCGAATTCTTCACATTTTTCATGCAGTCATTTCGATTTAGCTTCCCTGAAGTTCCTACTTTTTCATTCCTCAGAGACTTGTATTTCTCTATTCGTGAATATCCCTGAACATTTTTGTACTTCTTATTTCGTCGATCAACTAAAGTATTTCTTGTGTTACCCATGGGTTCTTCGCAGTTACCTTCCTTGTATCTGTGTTTTTCTTTCCAAATTCTGTGATTTCTATTTTTTAGAGATCTGCATTCTTCTCCATCTGTGCCGGTTGGTGGGTCTGAGCGGTTCTAGGCGCTTCAGTCTGGAACGGCGCGACCGCTACGGACACAGGTTCGAATCCTGCCTCGAGCATGGATGTGTGTGATGTCCTTAGGTTAGTTAGGTTTAAGTAGTTGTAAGTTCTAGGGGACTGATGACCTCAGATGTGAAGTCCCATAGTGCTCAGAGCCATTTTGATCTCCATCTGTACTGCCTACTGGGCTATTCTTTATTGGTGTATGTACAGCTCTAGAGAACTTCAAGTGTATGTCGTCATTCCATAGTACTTTTTTGCGTTCTGAATCATCCTGACTAATCTCTTAAACGTCAGGCTACTATTCATCACTACTGCATTATGATCTGAGTCTCTATCTGCTCCTGGATACACCTTACCATTCAGTATATTTAGGAATCCCTGTCTGACCATGACGAAATCTAACTTAAATCTTCCTGTATCATCCGGCCTTTTCCGCGTATATCTCCTCCTCTTGTGATTCTTGAACAGATTCTTCGCTATTAATAGATGAATTTATTACAGAACCCAATTATTCCTTCTCCTCTCTCATTCGTCGTGCCATGACCATATTCTCCTGTAATGTTTCCTTGTACTTCTCCTGTTACAAGTGCATTTCACTCCCACATTTTAATATCCCATTACGTACTGTATTAACTTTTCAATATCCTCATCTACTTTCTCTGCCTCTTCTTCATCAGCTTGTGACGTCGACATGTGTACCTGAACTATCGTTATCGGTGTTTGTTTGCTGTTGATTCTGATAAGAACAACTATATCATTGAATTATTCACAGAAACACACTCTCTGCCCTACCATCCTAATCATAACTAATCTTACTCCGTTATACCATCTTCCATTGCTTTTGATGTTACCCTATACTTATCTGATCAGAGATCTTTGTCTTCTTTCCATTTCACTTCATTGACCCGCACTATATCTAGACTGAGCCGTTGCATTTCCTTTTTCTGATTTTCTAGCTTCCGTACCAGGTTGAAGATTCTGACATACTGTGCGCGGACTCGTAGAAAGTTATCTTTCGTCGGTTATTCATGTTTTGTCTCATGGTCGCTTTCCACTAGGCAGTTTCCTTCCTGAGATCCGAATGGACGGCTATTCCGGAAACTTTTGCTAGTGAAGAAATCATCATTACACATTTTAAATTACAGGCCACATGCCCTTCGGGTATACGTTATGTGTCTCTTTTAATTCAGTGGTTTCCATTGCCTTCTGCATACTCATGCAGTTGATCATTGCTGATTCTTCAGCCTTTAGGGGCAATTTCTCACCCTAACGACAAGAGAGAACCTCTGTCTTCTCCTCCGCCCTCTTTGACAAGGCCGTTGGCAGAGTGGGGTTGACTCCTCATGCCTGAAGTCTTCTGCAGACCAATGCTGATTATTAATCAAAACTTAAGCAATGGCAGGTTTCGAACCCTAGACCAAGCATTCTTTGATTACTAATTAACGACACTATCCTTAAGTAGCGGGTGCAAGATCGAAGTTGGGTTACAGGTTAAAATTCCTGTAGATGTCATAGGCGAGCCATCCCTATTGAACAGAAAGGGAGTTTTCGCAAGCTTTTGTTGACAAAGTGGTGTTATTAGTTAACACTCGTGTGGCTACTGTCGGTGACAATCGCCACTGGATAGAAAATTATTTTGATTGTCGAGTTAATTCAATCCACTACAGATCCCTGCAGGTACGTCTTCCCTTCTGGTGGTTTATGTGGAAGAAGTAAGACGGGAGCCATCGAGAAATCTGCGGAAAGCGAAGCCGCTCAAAAGCAACTATTAGCTCAGGAAAGACACTCTTACGACTAACAGCACCAACGTCGATTAAAAAGCAAGATAATCGAGGGTCCCGTGACCACGGTTAAAACTTAATCGTCATTAAGTTGTCTTTGTTCTACACCAACATTAAACGCCGATTACCAAAACGCGGTTAGCTAATCGGGACTTTGACCGCGGTTAACTCCGTGTGTTACAAAGGAAAGTGCCCATAATACATGCAAAGATAATGATATTCGCTGTCTGCCTGTGGCAAGGGTGTTGTAACCGCCTTGGTCTGTGGTATTTACGCGCGCTTTTCATATTGTTGGCGTAACGCGAGCATTGTTCATGCACTATGGAGAACACGAAAAGGACGCCGCATTTATCCAAATTCGAAGTAGACATACTTTTGGAGTTGCCTGCCTTCAATTCAAGTATATTAGAGTGTAAAAACACGGATGGTTGCACTGTTAGGGAAAAACTGGATGCTTGGGAAAATATAGCAATACCATTTAATTCAACTCATGGTAAGATTAAATTTTATTTGAATAATGAATTAATAAATATCTGTTACTAATGTAAATTAAAACACTATTTTTCATGGTGCTGAGATAAATATTGAATAACAATTCAAGAGACACACAACAAAAATGATATCAGCTACTACAAAATACACTCCTGGAAATTGAAATAAGACCACCGTGAATTCATTGTCCCACGAAGGGGAAACTTTATTGACACATTCCTGGGGTCAGATACATCACATGATCACACTGACAGAACCACAGGCACATAGACACAGGCAACAGAGCATGCACAATGTCGGCACTAGGACAGTGTATATCCACCTTTCGCAGCAATGCAGGCTGCTATTCTCCCATGGAGACGATCGTAGAGATGCTGGATGTAGCCCTGTCAACGGCTTGCCATGCCACTTCCACCTGGCGCCTCAGTTGGACCAGCGTTCGTGCTGGACGTGCAGACCGCGTGAGACGACGCTTCATCCAGTCCAAAACATGCTCAATGGGGGACAGATCCGGAGATCTTGCTGGCCAGGGTAGTTGACTTACACCTTCTAGAGCACGTTGGGTGGCACGGGATACATGCGGACGTGCATTGTCCTGTTGCAACAGCAAGTTCCCTTGCCGGTCTAGGAATGGTAGAACTATGGGTTCGATGACGGTTTGGATGTACCGTGCACTATTCAGTGTCCCCTCGACGATCACCAGAGGTGTACGGCCAGTGTAGGAGATCGCTCCCCACACCATGATGCCGGGTGTTGGCCCTGTGTGGCTCGGTCGTATGCAGTCCTGATTGTGGCTCTCACCTGCACGGCGACAAACACGCATACGACCATCATTGGCACCAAGGCAGAAGCGACTCTCATCGCTGAAGACGACACGTCTCCATTCGTCCCTCCATTCACGCCTGTCGCGACACCACTGGAGGCGGGCTGCACGATGTTGGGGCGTGAGCGGAAGACGGCCTAACGCTGTGCGGGACCGTAGCCCAGCTTCATGGAGACGGTTGCGAATGGTCCTCGCCGATACCCCAGGAGCAACAGTGTCCCTAATTTGCTAGGAAGTGGCGGTGCGGTCCCCTACGGCACCGCGTAGGATCCTACGGTCTTGGCGTGCATCCGTGCGACGCTGCGGTCCGGTCCCAGGTAGACGGGCACGTGCACCTTCCGCCGACCACTGGCGACAACATCGATGTACTGTGGAGACCTCACGCCCCACGTGTTGAGCAATTAGGCGGTACGTCCACCCGGCCTCCCGCATGCCCACTATACGCCCTCGCTCAACGTCCGTCAACTGCACATACGGTTCACGTCCACGCTGTCGCGGCATGCTACCAGTGTTAAAGACTGCGATGGAGCTCCGTATGCCACGGCAAACTGGCTGACACTGACGGCGGCGGTGCACAAATGCTGCGCAGCTAGCGCCATTCGACGGCCAACACCGCGGTTCCTGGTGTGTCCGCTGTGCCGTGCGTGTGATCATTGCTTGTACAGCCCTCTCGCAGTGTCCGGACCAAGTATGGTGGGTCTGACACACCGGTGTCAATGTGTTCTTTTTTCCATTTCCAGGAGTATATATCCATTTCAGGTGTAACAAAAAGAAGGCCTGAAAGGCTTAAAACATGTTTCAAGAATTTGAAGAGGAGTTTGTGGAAGGATTTGGCTGAAGAGAAGGCTCAAGTGAATAAAATAGGAAGAGGGAAGGCAGTACCAGTACCTAAGAAGAGTCCACACGAGGCATATCTGCTGGAAATAGTTGGCTCATCATTGAAGCCACTGGAAAATGCCTTTGATTCGGATGCACAGTACAGTGTAGTAATGGATCTAAATGTAGGTCTACGTGATGAAGCAGCATTTGGCGATGCCAGCAAGCCGGCCGGTGTGGCCGTGCTGTTCTAGGCGCTACAGTCTGGAGCCGAGCGACCTCTACGGTCGCAGGTTCGAATCCTGTCTCGGGCATGGATGTGTGATGTCCTTAGATTAGTTAGGTTTAAGTAGTTCTAAGATCTAGGTGACTGATGACCTCAGAAGTTAAGTCGCATAGTGCTCAGAGCCATTTGAACCGTTTGATGCCAGCAGTACCACAAGCAGTAACGGAACTGTAACTGCTGCTGAAACTGGCGAAGGCCAGATTCCAGCCTAGGCTGTTATGGAGAATGTTCAACAACCCTTCTCCAAACCTTCAAGTGCAGGAACACAGGAAACATGTAATCGGAGGAGTATGCCACCGAGACCTAAACCAGCTTCCTCCTCTGCACTGGACAGTGTGATGCAGAAGATGGTGGAAGTGCTCCAGCAGCAGCTGGAAATGACGAAGAGAGAACAGATGAAAGAAATGAGAATAAAATATGTCAAAATTTTGGCACTAAATTAAAATATCGGAAGCGGAAGAATTCTACCGAGTGTAATGTAAATGTTTAAAAAACATTTTGTTATTTGTGCATATAATAATTTCAATTAAAAATAATTACATATTTTAAATGTGTTAAGTAACAGTTTACCTCAGAGAAAATGCTCATCAATTATAGTGCGACGAACTGCTTGTCCTGGTGATGTGTCATCACGATACATTTGTTGACCGTGAGGCATTGGTTCATTATCGTAGATGTCGGGGTCCGTCTCACTACGTAACAGCCTCAGCAGCCGCATAATTTCCGTATCTTCTGGTGTCTCTTCCTTGCTTGTGCTCCTTGCAATATTATGCGAGACAACCTTACTCACTATAATTGCCATTGTCTTTTGTGGATTACACCTCATACCCATAGATAAAATGGGGAATCACCTCTTCCACAAAGCGTATTGAATCTCCACAGTGTTCCTTGTTGTAATCGTAGACCTATTATATCGGTGCTCTGCCTCACTCTGTGGATTTTAATGTGGTGTCAATAAGCCACTATCTCCTAGTAAGTGACTCACTGATATTTCACCATTTTCAAACTGTGCCCTTCGAGCGCAATTACGAAATATTGTACTATCGTGAACAGAGCCAGGCCATCGAGCCACAATGTCCCGTATTATTAAATTTTGGTCGCTGATTGCGTGACAATTACAGGAGAAATATGATTTCCTATTGCGGAAAAGTTCTGCATTCTGTCCCCCAGGGTCACTGAATCCTTATGCGAGTGCAATCCACTCTACCAATGACTCCAGGAAATCCAGCCACTGTGCTGAAACCATCCATCACAGGTCATACTTCCGCTCGAGAAGGAAACTTTATGTATTGACGAGACATTGTTGCTATGATTCCCGACACTTCACTTACAATTCTTTGTGCCGTTATAGAATGTACATTAGCACTGTCACCAATTACTATATTAAATGCTCCAGTTGCGTATGCCCTTAATGTCATTAGAAGTCTGTTCATGGGCGAGACCGTATTATTTCCGTAAGTTGGATATTATAACCTATCGAGGATTTGATCCAATAACCACCACACTGTTTCATTTGAAACACGAAACAATACTTCAAATTTCCGGTCACCATAATCTCTGAAAGGATTTCCCCTTTCCACAAGTACACCAACACGGTTGGGACGATTTATATGTTGAAGACATAGCATTTCTTCGTCTCCTATGCCATCTAAAACGTCAAAAGACGCTGTCATGTTTCGTAAATGAGATTCACCCCAAAATCCACTTGACCTAGATGGTATATAGAGAATCTGGCCTTTTGAAACACAGTGCGTAGAAAGACTAATCACAGAGATACGAATTTTGATTCTACTTCCCGTCACCACCCAGGCCAGTAGCAAATAGTGCTCAACACTGTCCTTACGTGCCTTCCGGATCAGCGGCAATAACAGCTCGGAAACAAAATTGGACATCGTAAAGAAAACAATGAAGGCTGCTATTGTTTGTTCATTGGCAGGACTTTTGAACGAAATATTAATTATGCTAGTATGAAGGGAACGGCCGCTGTGGTAGAGCGGTTCTAGGGGCTTCAGTCCGGAGCCGCGCTGCTGCTATGGCCGCTGGTTCGAATCCTGCCTCGGGCATGGATGTGTGTGGTGTCCTTAGGTTAGTTAGGTTTAAGTAGTTCAAAGTCTAGGTGACTGATGACCTCAGATGTTAAGTCCCATATTGCTTAGAGTCATTTGAACTAATATGAAGGACGAGGAATTTCCTTCTCACTCTAAGTTACTGTTTGTTTTTGATGTTACTAACCGCATTAGCAGAACTCTATGGAAAATTGTGTGAGGACCTTTTCCTTCAGTCAAAACAAAATAAAAGACATTTTCCGAAGCAAAACGGACCCACCCGATTACCTACACACTGCGGGCGCCTATGAAATGACGTGTGGGTGTGGCTAAGTGTATACTGGCAAAATGGGAAGAAATGTTAAAGAGTATCGCAAGGATAACGAACACTACACACGGCTGAAACAAAAGTATGGAATCTACGATAGCGGAACATAAGCAGAACTGCGACTGTGACATTGATTTCAAGAACGTACGTGTGCTACCTAACAAAATCAACATTTATAGAAGAAAAATTCGGAGAAGCGATTGGGGTATTTAACAACGAATGTAACTTCAATAGGAGGGAGGACGGTTATAGACTTCCGGCTTCGTGGCTTCGCGCTATCAAGGAAATGAATATACGGTCACGGTGGGCGAGCGATGCAAATAACTTATATACTCAATCTTTGTGGACAATAACACTTTTGATAAACATTCCGCCTCTCTTGCTCTGCCCGTTACGCTTTTATCTAATGAAGATGGCCCACCAGTAGCAGAAGGAACGATAAATCAAGAACTCTTCTTCAGCTTAAACGCTGATAGTACGCCCTTTCTGTCCAAAGACAATTGTCCCCAAAGGCAGTCATAAAAATTTTGCTCAATAGTGTGACTTCTAAACATTAAACGCGGGACAACTGTCATTTTACAAGGAATGCGACACAGTGTTCAGTTAATTGTGGACACCACAAGATCCTTAAGAAGATTCCACCACAGGGATCGAAACGTCGATCATACAGAAGGAATATGACGCGGCCTAACAACCTAGAACATTTTACCTTGACGTTTACTAATTACTTATAATTTATTAGTGTAGGTAGGATACAAGTATCTCTACAACTTCATCTTCCTTCAGAGATCGGCAGTGTAAAGGTATATAATTTTTGTAGCACAACGAGCGAGAAAAAAGTGTGAAAAAGATTCAAATGGCGCGCAGAAAGTACCTCAGAATTCTTGTAGCGCCGAGAGCAGAGATTACTATTATTGCTAATTATGAAATGCTACTTTCCCTAACCGGGAAACCACTATCACTCTTTAAATGTGTCTGAAGCCATTCAGTTATCTCTTTCAATGACGTTCAAGTTATTTTCGTAGGTTTTTATACAATCTTCATTTTCTTTAAACTGGGATAACATGAGAAGCTACGCGTAGAAATATATCTGGGTTCAAACATTTTTGTCGTCATTTATACATTAAAACGTCGACATAAATAGTGACAAAATGAAATGAACCAGAGGAAGATGAGTTTATATCAATTCGTTTCCATTCTGTGTATAATTTAAATTTTGCTTTACAAATTGTTTCAAGCAGTACATTAAGTTACCTAATCCAGGATCAGCTTAATGCTCTCTTTTATTTTTACTGCTCGTGAGGTTGGATTGTATTTTTAACTATGGATTAGACAAAGTCTTGTGAGAATCCGGGGATAAACACAAATGGAACCTTCAGCCTTACTACTCATTTAATCTTCTAACACATATTTGTTATTGCAACGCTTTTCATGGATGACTTCCACTTAAAACACTCAATGGAAGGTTTTTATTCGCAGCTTAGTTTTTTAAGTGTTTTGAATGGTCTTGAAGCATTGTTCATTTCTCTAGTGAGTGGACAACGTGAAATTATTTACACTGAAGCGCCAAAGAACTGGTGTAGGCATGCGTATTCAAATACGGAGATATGTAAACAGGCAGATTACGGTGCTACGGTCGCCAACGCCTATATAAGACAACAAGTGTATAGCGCAGTTCTTAAATCAGTTACTGCTTTTAGAATGGCAGGTAATCAAGATTTAAGTGAGTTTGAATGTGGTGTTATAGTCGGCGCACGAGGAAGGAGACACCGAGGTAGCGATGAAGTGGGACAAGGCGTCGTGTCGTTGATAGTCAGTGGCAGCAGCTGTGTAAGTTGTTGGTGGACCGTCGACTCGATGTTCGATTAGAGGGTATTCGACGTGATGATCTCTCACTCACTGGCGCGAGCGGAATACGAGCTCGTAAGAGACTCACTCCTACAATTGAAGAAAGTTGGAAAATAATTGATGCAACATCGGAAGTTGCCTCGTATCTGTCATTCAATCTGTGGTCATCTCTATGTGACTACGTAGACATTCGTGGTGTATTAACTGATGTGTAGGCGGATCAAGAAATCATCTGAACACAGTATTTCTGCGGTCCATCTATTTTCAAATGACAACGCTTTCTGCTAATCTCGCGGGAATTGATTGATACCGTGAGTAAGCGTCCGTTTATACGCAGCGGAATGCCTACTGCGCGTGCGTCACGAATCATCGTTGCTGGCCAGCTGTGCAAGTGAAAGTACACCACCCCTGTGATAAAAGCTGGCAAAAACGACAAACGATAAACCGTCAACATATTCTGCCAGTCGAGTCAATGACCGTTATTTTTTAACGTCGATTAAAACAGGGTTCCATATCTTGACTTTATTTATAATGTTGTCTGCCAGTCTAGCTTCCTTTAAAACACTGTACCAACAGCGATACGGAGGTGCAGCCATTTGTGTCTTTGATACAACTTTGTGTGCCTCTTGGTGAGACAGTGCTCCGGCATCGAAGATTTTCTCAGGTTGCATCAATTGTTTGGCTATGATGCTCAGCACACCTGTAATGAATGATGTTGGCTGTCTGGCCGATATAAGATGTCCCACAATGGCAAGCGGTTTTAGAAACACTGGGCTTCCTCAATCCTAGGCCATACTTAATCGTACCAAGGAGTGCTCTAAGCTTCACTGGGAGACAAAATACGCCTTTGATGTTATATTGTTTCAAAGGTCGTTCTCAAAATTCATATGCTTGAATTATTGTGAAATACAATCCTAAATTCTTCCTATTTTTTTGTGCATCGGTTTTGATATAAACTGTGTCCCAGTGTTCCATCGTCCTTTGTGCAGTCCAGCGCATCTACAAATGGAAGCTTTCCATCCCTTTCGACCTCCACGCAGGCCTGATGGCAATCAAAATGATCCAGCAAACGCTTCAGAGTATCCATTTCATGTGTCATACCATAAACGTGTCGTCGGCTTACCTCCAAAAACAGGCCGTACTTAGCACCCCGTCTTCAAAAATCTTCCATAAATTGGTTAATATGGGAGATTATTGGTTCCCCCTATCCAGTCAGCTCGCAAAAAGTTTCAATACATTAAAAATATGGTCACTGCAGCACATAGCTGCAGTGCTTCCTGATTTCCAAGTACAGTTTTTCAGTAATTAATAAGGATTCTTCAACAGGAACCCGAGCAAAGGGGCAGTACATCAAAGCCCGTGAGCAAATCCGAGGGTCCAAGACAACGACATCAACCGCTGGATGAAAAGCATAGAATAAGAAATGTGATGTTCACATTTTTCGGAGTGAGGGCTATGAAGACACGCTAAATGCTTATGCTAGTTGTAACTGGGCGCTCCAGTTTATTACGAACTTTTTGCAAAGAGTACAACCTCGGCGAAACAGCAAGACCAGGACGAAGTATTTGGATCATTTCGTTGCATGAAGAACTCTTCTTGAGAAATGACAGCGTCTCCTGTTTTATTCGTTCAGTCCGGTCGTTATGCAGTCTTGGGTATGAAAGTCCTTATGTAAAATATCCACTTGTTCACATAGTCGTCACTTAAAACAAGAAGTGTGGGGTTACATTTGTTATGGATTAATAAATCCACATCTTCTCTAATGGACCAGATTGCTGCCATTTCGACAGCGGAAATATTACTTCGTAGAGGCGAGGTCCCTTGCACCGCATGCAGAACTTTGTGCCTGATTTCTTCTGCTCGCACCTCAGAAAAGTTAGACATCGTTTGCTGCACCGAGCAGATAACATTGAATGATGGGAAGACACCTCGGTGTAGGAACAAAATTTAGGACTTTCTCTAAACGTGATAGCATGGCGTCGGCATGTTCTCTACACGTAAGGTTAACCGCGCTCTGTCGATATACACTATGTCGTCATCCGATAGCGTGAGTCGGGAACAGTGACGCTGAAACTTGTCCTTTACCTGATGACGGCGTTCGTGAGCACCCAGTCTGACTATTCCTAACTAGAATAATCCACCCATACCCAAGAAACAGCTGACGGCAGTGACGAAACGTGCAAACGCCGGTTAGAATGTAAGATCCAGATGTCCCTTACTAGGGCAAAACTAGCGCAGTTGTTAATCTTACTGGCCGTTTTGGTATTAATATAATGAACAAATCTTGCAAATTCGGGTATAATACCTTAATTAGGACATTTCAGTAGAAATACAACGGCATTCAGCAGGTCTCCCATCATACGATGTTTATCAAACTTCCTTACTAGTTAAACCATCTACTTCCCGTAGAGTTTCTTGACATGACTAAGTAGTGTTTTTCGGCGTATTAATTGATGACTTTCTTCTCGGGTAAGCAGCCGGATCGAGCAATAATCTTAACATAATGTTTCTGCAGTCCACCTGACCGACATCTTCAGATGACAACACTTTGTGCTTATCTCGTCAGATGTGACTAATACCGCCAACGGCGGGCCTTTTATACACCGGCGAAGGCAAACAGCGGCATAAATCGTCGCTGCTTCCTAGCGCAAGAGAACATACAGCTCCGCAGTGGTAAAAGCTGAAATGAAAGATAACTTGCTATCGTGTACCATTATAGATATAATCTTCAGTCTTTGCATGGATTTTATTTATAGTAATCGTAACGATATAGATTATGACGGTCTGCGGTTTTTATGATTGAAAAATAAAAGCTTAAGCCCGGTATAGTTATTCAAGATGACCAGGTCAAAGCTGCTGAAATGGTTCAAATGTCTCTGAGCACTATGGGACTTAACTTCTGAGGTCATCAGTCCCCTAGAACTCAGAACTACTTAAACCTAACTAACTTAAGGACATCACACACAGCCATTCTCGAGGCAGGACTGGAACCTGCGACCGTAGCGGTCTCCCGGTTCCAGACTGTAGTGCCTTGAACTCCGGCCATCTGTACATGTTGAAAGCTTGTTCTTTACCTGAAAGGCTGTTGGTACTCACTAATGGTGGAAGGCTGCCTGTGAGTGGGAATACCGGGCAAAATAAGAGTTGAACATCATTTGTATCAAGATTTATATTTATAGTTCTCAGGAAAAGTAACTGTACCAAATAGGTCAACAGGACCTTGGCATGCTGAGACAAAACTACCCAATTGGATGAAACAATTTAAGAAGACTTACAGATAGTCGATAAAACAGTCCCTTCAATCTATCAAGTACAAAACTCAAGAATGCCCTAAATAACAGTTTTATAACAAGTATAACATGATTGGAAATCAGTCTTCGAAGCAGGCAGGCAGTCAACATCTTTAGAACGTGCTTGGCTGAAACACAAAAAAGAAATTCAGGTTTACCTAAGAGGAGTTTATTAAAAGGAAAGAAAAAGCATTTAAGGTGCTCGGTATGAAACCGCCACGAGTCAGGCAATGTTCTTTGCCCGAACGTCCCTGAAATTACTTAGGGCAGTGGCGATACGTTACGCACAACATTACTCCTTTTCTAAGCAACAGTGGGAACACACCCCAAGGCTAAATGTACAATAATGACTTGATGAACAGAGAAGAAGCTTGTAATTAAAACGAGTAAAAATTTAAGTCAACAGATTACAAGCTGCAGCATAGACAAAATAGCTGTGATAAGTAACTGACCAAAGCAGCCACCCTCATTTATACTTGTTTGTAAAGAAGTCCATTGGCCAACAGAGATTCAACTTCAGATCACGCAACGAGGTAGAAACTTAAGATACTTAATCATCATGAGGAACGAAAACATAGGTAGAAGGAAGACGCGAACGGTTAGTTGATAAACCTGACCTACGTAAACACAATCTTGGCTTCGAAATATAACCCGCCAAAATACTTGCAAGAAGATTTGTCCCCATAAAGCGCATAGGTTTGGGACTCCAAATAACTAATGAAAGCGACTTAGCGATTTAGTGCACAACGTATCAGACAAACTACGCCACGAATAATAGTAAAGTGAAAAAAATATCTATTTAAAGCTCCAGTATTTTAAAACACCCAATGAAATCACAACTCTATGAAAGTTACTAAACTGAAGCTATTATGTTTTTATACGAGCGACACGCTCCTCAAATCGCCTACCAAGACGAAGAGGGGCGAACAACAGGAGACTGAACCGAATCCGAAAAAGAAGCAGCGGGGCACAAACACAAGTAGGAAGTGAACCAGTCACAATCATCACGCTCACAGCGGGGTGAAAGATCAGTCTTCACGAATTCTGCGTGGTTTCGGCACCGAAGCAACGAACTAAGAATAGCTCACCGAGCGTCCAAAGCTGCTGAGTGGTTACAAACTGTAGAAGAACTAGGAGCCGCCAGGAGATGCGTGGATGACGGAGACACACCACCCGCCTCCTAATCTGGTCGGCCAAAGGAATAATGTGTCCACTCATGTTTCCAGAATATGTTCAGACAGACCAACTTGGAAGCCACAGCATTCTGCCCGATGCCCCGAATACCTGCTCTGTGCGTGCTGCTTCACTCACTGCCTCTCCCGAAAAACTGGCCTCAACGCCACT
This sequence comes from Schistocerca gregaria, assembly GCF_023897955.1. NCBI lineage: Eukaryota > Metazoa > Arthropoda > Insecta > Orthoptera > Acrididae > Schistocerca > Schistocerca gregaria. Next base: position 455,664,051 of record NC_064921.1, on the reverse strand, counting down.
TGCAGCAAGCTTGCCGCGCCCCCACTTTCTTTTTAAGATCTTATGGGACTTAACTGCTAAGGTCATCAGTCCCTAAGCTTACACACTACTTAAACTAAAATATCCTAAGGACCAACACACACACCCATGCCCGAGGGAGGACTCGAACCTCCGTCGGAATCAGCCGTACACTCCATGACTGCAGCGACCCCACTTCACGCCAGAGATCGTTCTCCAGGAGACGTGGCGCAATCTATCAACCGCGCAACGGTTAAGTTATGTTTACAAATACACGATGGGCATAATGAAGTTTTAATGGTACTTAACGAGTTCCGGAACACTGATGTTATTCGTATTTACACACGTAACCTTTCGTTTTTGGAACTGTTTTCATCTCACACATACACACATACACTCACTCACACACACACACACACACACACACACACACACACACACACACATATATATATATATATATATATATATATATATATATATATATATATATATATATATATATATATGATGAAAACAGTTAATTTATTCTTTTTTCATGGAAATGGCAACAACTACAAGCTAGTCACAGACATGACCGATCGTAAGATCTGAACAAAAGGGGAAAGTATGTTGCAAACCTAACGAAAAAATTGTACTATAACAAATAAATAACAACAAAGCAGGAATTACACCAAGTAAACAACTTTACCTATCTCGTAATTCTGAGACCATGAATTATTACATTGAAATGGTTATCAGAAGCAATATCATACGCATGGGTTCTTTGACGCAGTACTCCTCTAACAGGGGCCTGCGTGGCCGAGTGGTTCTAGGCGCTACAGTCTGGGACCGCGAGACCGCCACGGTCGCAGGTTCGAATCCTGCCTTGGGCATGGATGTGTGTGATGCCCTTAGGTTAGTTAGGTTTAAGTAGTTCTAAGTTCTAGGGGACTGATGACCTAATATGTTAAGTCCCATAGTGCTCAGAGCCATTTGAACCATTTTTTATAAGTTATCTCTTATTTTGACATCTAAAGATGGCTCAACGGACAGACGAAACACGTCATACCGTGTGAGTAGTTTGCAACTGTTGTCGTTTAATAAACAATATAAAATAGCGTCTCATCGAAGATCGTCCATTTCCTTCGGTCGCTTACCCAGCGACAACAGAGACAACAGAAGTCTCCACGGGAGTAAGAAAGCATCCATACTACCCGAACAGTGCTATCTACTGAGACATTGACCACAACTAAGGTATGGAACCACAGGTGCGCCATTATGATTTCCTAATAGTTCTCTCATTCCCATTGCACGTATGTGATAAAATTTTGTAACTGATCATCGAACGGAAGTAGCGACACAACAAACCGTTTCCGTCGATCCAGGAATTTATATCATGTGACTTACACATTTTTATAAAGAAGAGACAGTTAGGACTGCAGGACGTTATTGCTTGTCGATTGTTCATTCTAGTGTTACAATCAAATCCTTGAAAAACTTTATTTCAGAATTATTGAGAGAAATTCTTGTTTCTAATGTTGAAACTAGCTTAATTCATCATCGCATATTTTTCTACTATTAACTGAAGATCGACAGTACGAAAGGAACATAGGACGAGGAGGGTCCCTTTCATGTGGCGTATTCCAAAATACTATCGCATACGAAAAAATGAAGCTTGAGCCATGCTCGCTCAGTTCTATCCGCCAGAGCATGCTATCAAGGTGCTGTCTCTAGTTTCCTTGACTCCGCCTACTGCCAAGTAGTATTAAACTTGAGCAGGTTGGGGAGTGTTACAAAGAAGCAAACATGACCAGTCACCGATGGCTTATACGTCCGGGGTCTGGCTGTTTGTGTTGTCCTCATCATTTCATTATCATCATCATCAGTTGGGACAGTGGGTAGATTGGACTGAGTAAAAAATGAGACTGTGTCAAAATTGGGACTTTGTACGGGTGCTGATGACCGCCTAGTTGAGCGGCCCACAAACCAAACATTATCAAACTTTAACACCGATGGCTGAGTGTGCGGCGACAGCTTAGTAAACAATGGTAATGGAGACGACGTTAATACGAGGGAGCTGTTTTAGAACTGTCGCCAAAGGTAACAAGCACGCGCTTGTGCTATCCACAGAGTCAGCGCTGTGCATCAGGGAAGAGCGTGGAGCGTGATGTTTTGTTCTCGTAACCTGCGTGGCTGAAGACTTCAGTGTACGGTGATACTGTACGCTCTACATCTGTCGTTATCGTTAAGGAATGTTCAGACCAACTGTCTTTTACTGAAATTACAAAGAAAGCTATTTGTTTACAAAGTTAGTGCTTTAATTTTTCCCGATAGGTTTTAAGTGTATGATGTTTTTATTTGTATTAAGTGCTACAGTATTGAATAATTCTTAATAAGATTGACACATGTAACAAGTTCGCCTTCTCTAAAATTTATATTTTCTACAAAAAAGTCGGGCTCTGAGTAACTTTTCTAGTTACTGTGGAAGCTGTGAACAGACAGCGTTTCTTGAAAAATAAAAATGTGTTACATAAAGGAATGTTATTTTCGGTGGTTAAATCCACCAGCACACTCCACTTCCTAATCGATCTGTTCTGTATCTGGCGTTTCGAAACTGTTACGTAATATTCATTTTCAGTTAAAGAGGCGTACTGTTCTGAAAAGTAGCATTTATTCAGCAGATGCAGTAGGACAAACATCATGTTTTACACATACAACTGTGATCCAATGCTTCGTCCAGCGAAAATTTAAAATCCAGTGACTGTAATCACAGGTCGATATACTCGAGATTAAATGAGTTGGAAAACTTAATATGCAAATTTCCACTACAAAATGTTCTTTGCTCGAGCTTCTAGGACTACCGTTGTGTTACTGTAGCATAGGATCATTGGACGATAACATCAGAATAATTTTGGTACCCGTCAAGCATATTATTAAAAAAGTTTCATGACTGTGTGGAACGTTAAAGGAGAAAGAGCCGTTTGGTCGAAATTTTCTTTGTGCCCACGCTGATCCAGAGGAAGACATTTTCTTCTCGCTGTAGAACTGCCGACCTAAGAGCCTGGAAGTTACCCTCAGTCCCACCGTAAAAGAAAAGCCATAGCTGAAGTCAGCGCATTCTCACCTGTAAGACTGGCTGCGTGGAATAACTTTGAGATGTGTTTAGAATAACCACGGTTAAAATAGAGTCGCGTCTTTAGAAGATGCACATGGCTACCGCGATCGCAGAAATTAAACTCGTCAGCAGTCTGCTCTGCGAATCGACTGCACACCACACGCCTAGGCTGCTTTGGTATGAGTTGCCGCATATTTCGCACTTTGATGCGAATCACATTCAGTTCCGTGGACAACCAACGTCTCCCACCTCTCTGTCAGAGCAGTTTTCCACGTTTCTTAGCAATTATAGCTTCCTAGAAACTCGACGAACTTGTTACTCTTTTGTATTCTCTTTTTATAAATTCATGATCGATGACAGGCAGTTACTATGTACAATCCGGCAATGCGCTTTAGTGGTTGACACCCAGTAGAGGCAGATTCGATATTAAATTGTGTTTACGACCGCAGAAACAAACTCATTTTCTGCCTTTGTCTTACTTTTATGTGGCCCTCTCCTGTGCATAATTAACGATGCTGGCACGGTCAAGAAGACAATAAGACCGTGGTTCATCTGAAGACAGCGGGTGTAAGTTACATTTAGGGCAGCAATTCGAATAGTTACCATCAGTAAGAGCTGACAAGCGCGAGAATTATCGCAAATCAGCATAAGAGCTCATGCATCGAAGTTGCTTACAAGAATAATACACAGAAAAATGGAAAAGAAAATTGAGAATGCGCTAGGTGACGAACAGTTTGGCTTTCGGAAAAGTAAAGGCACGAGAGAGGCAATTCTGACGTTACGGCTAATGATGGAAGCAACGCTAAAGAAAAATCAAGACACGTTCATAGGATTTGTCGACCTGGAAAAAGCGTTCGAGAATATAAAATGGTGCAAGCTGTTCAAGATTCTGAAAAAAAGTAGGGGTAAGCTATAGGAAGAGACGGGTCATATACAATATGTACAACAACCAAGAGGGAATAATAAGAGTGGACGATCAGGAACGAAGTGCTCCTATTAAGAAGGGTGTAAGACAAGGCTGTGGCCTTTCGCCCCTACTCTTCTATCTGTACATCGAGGAAGCAATGATGGAAATAAAACAAAGGTTCAGGAGTGGAATTAAAATACAAGGTGAAAGGATATCAATGATACGATTCGCTGATGACATTGCTATCCTGAGTGAAAGTGAAGAAGAATTAAATGATCTGCTGAACGGAATGAAGTCTAATGAGTACACAGTATGGTTTGAGAGTAAATCGGAGAAAAACGAAGGTAATGAGAAGTAGTAGAAATGAGAACAGCGAGAAACTTAACATCAGGATTGATGGTCACGAAGTCAATGAAGTTAAGGAATTCTGCTACCTAGGCAGTAAAATAACCAATGACGGACGGAGGAAGGAGGACATCAAAAGCAGACTCACTATGGCAAAAAAGGCATTTCTGGCCAAGAGAAATCTACTAATATGAAATACCGGACTTAATTTGAGGAAAAAATTTCTGAGGATGTACGTCTGGAGTACAGCATTGTATGGTAGTGAAAAATGGACTGTGGGAAATCCGGAACAGAAGAGAATAGAAGCATTTGAGATGTGGTGCTATAGACGAATGTTGAAAATCAGGTGGACTTATAAGATAAGGGATGAGGAGGTTCTACGCAGAATCGGAGAGAAAAGGAATATGTGGAAAACACTGATAAGGAGAAGGGACAGGATGATAGGACATCTGCTAACACTTCAGGGAATGACTTCCATGGTACTAGAGGGAACTGTAGAGGGCAAAAACTGTAGAGGAAGACAAAGATTGGAATACGTCAAGCAAATAATTGAGGACGTAGGTTGCAGTGCTACTCTGAGATGAAGAGGTTACCACAGGAAAGAAATTCGTGGCGGGCCGCACTAAACTATCCAGTAGACTGATTACAAAAAAAATAAAAAATAAATATCTGTAGTATTTTACCATTTTAATTTCCTACTTTGTTAACGTAATTCTACTGAGACAAATGTCTCTTTAATACTTACGCGTTAAGTTTCCGACGCAGTGGCGAACCACCTATAAACTACCCAACGTTATATAAAGCAGCCGCAAATTCTGCCACAAGTCCAGAAGTGCTACAAACTCGCAGTATCTAATAACAGTTTTGAAATTAACCCGAAAATTCGTTCAACATGGCTCAAGTCTGTGCTTTCAAATTTCGTATATCAAGCATTGTGCTGCCACCTGCTCAAGTACTACATATCAGCGACCTTAGTAGTCATCAGACATCATGAGAGAGCAGAATGGGCGCTCCGCGGAACTCACGCACTTCGAACGTGGTCAGGTGATTGAGTGTCACTTGTGTCATACATCTGTCATACATTTCCACACTTCTAAATATTTCTATGTCTACTGATTCCGATGTGATAGTGAAGTGGAAACGTGAAGGGACACGGAGAGCACAAAAGCGTACAGGCCGACCTCGTCTGTTGACTGACAGAGACCGCCGACAGTTGAAGAGGGTCGTAATATGTAATAGGCAGACATCTATCCAGACCATCCCACAGGACTTACAAACTGCATCAGGGTCCATTGCAAGTACTACGACATGTAGGCGGGAGGTGAGAAAAGCTGGATTTCACTGTTGAGCGGCTGCTCATAATCCACACATCACATCGGTAAATGCCAAACGACTCCTCGCTTAATGTAAGGAGCTTGGACGATTGAACAGTAGAAAAACGTTGTGTAGAGCGACAATTCACGGTACACAATATGGCGATCCGATGGCAGGATGTGGGTGTGGTGATTGCCTGGTGAACGTCATTTGTGTAGTTTCAACAGTAAAATTCGGAGGCAGTGACGTTATGGTGTGGTCGTGCTTTCCATAGAGGGGGCCTGCACCTCTTGTCGCGTTACGTGGCATTATCATAGCACAGTCCTACATTGATGGTTTAAGCACCTTTTTGCTTCCCACTATCGAAGAGCAATTCGGCGGTGGCGATTGCATCTTTCAACACAATCGATCACCTGTTCATAATGAACGGCCTGTGTTGGAGTGGTGCACGACAATAACATCACTGTAAAGGACTGGCCAGCACAGAGTCCTGACCTGCACCATATAGAACATCTTTGGGATGGTTTGGAACGCCGAGTTCGTGCCATGCCTTACCGACCGAAATCGATACCTATCTGTGAAGATTGAGGTGCCATTCCCCAGGAAACCTTCCAGCAGCTGATTGAACGAATGCTAGCGAGAGTGAAAGCTGTCATGAAGGCTAAGGGTGGGCCGACACCACACTGAATTCCATCATTACCGATGTAGGACGCCACGAACTTGTAAGTCATTTATAACGATATATCCGGATACTTTTGATCACATAGTGTACATAGATACCCAACTGTTACTAAAAGTATCAATATGTGGTATTCGAAATTTATGGAAACAAGCAGCGTCTGTGATCTCCCTAGAACAGGCAGGCTTGGACCTAGTGCCCAGTGAATTCGTGAATTCAAACAGTGAGAGACGCCTTCGTGATAAGTCCCAAGAGGTCAACCGGCAGAACCTCACGTGAGCTGCAGATTCCGAAGACTTCAGAGCACCGCATCTTACAAAAAATTCTTTTCCCTGCGTACAAAGTCCATGTCGTGTAGTCTCTCAAACCAATGGAATACAGTGCTCGTTATGACTTTGCTGTTGGAATGCTGGCTGATATTGAGAAAGATGATGACTATACGAAACTTGGACTTCCCTCAAATGAGGCCACATTTCATTTGAAGAATGTTATCAACCGACTGGTATCTCGATAGTTTTTGGTGATTGTGTTTCTTGATACCAGAGGGCAGAATGAACTTTCTCCTGATTTGAGTACATTATGTTTGCAAATGGTGTCCAATTCCTCTGTTGTTACGTCACTGGGGGCTGTAACAAACAAAGTAACAGTGAGTATGTATGTGCACCAAAAACTTGAATATGTCACATCCAATTCAAGATAAAATTATTCGTTTAAGTGTCGTATTTTATGCATTATGAGTGTTTGCAATCAGGGAAAGACTTCTGGGACACCCGTTACCAGCTAGTAAACAGCTAAATAGGGAAATCAAACATTATTTATGATTTACGAATATCGACTGCTTCCTTTTGATGATGGAAGTGTCATCCTTCGATACTTATCACTCTGTTGAAAAATGAAAGTGACCCAATTTTTATATATTAGTATTTTAGGATAGTATGTGGTATCTTAATTATCTGATCGTAGAGACACCTGTTTTCATGAGCTGGATGCATTCGCAACACAGCGTTCTTCAGCACTGCAAATCTATTTTGCCCCTTGGTCACGCAGCACAGCCAGTTCAAAGATCTGGGGTGCCTCATTTAATCAATACGAGTCGCGGGTTGCACACCTACCTAACTACCTCTACCTCTACGTGTACTCCGTGACAAGGCTTCTTACCAGTGGAGGTGTACCGGGATCTCATGGAGCTAGGATACGCTCCGAGTTACATTTATTTATTATTTTGACCTCTTTCTTCAGATCTACTTTCTGTATTTTCGTAATGGGTCGCGTTTTTAATATTTTTTGAAGTTTTCAACATGGTTGTTTCTCAACAACTGTATGTTAGTTCAGCATAGGAATTACACAGCCAACCGGTTGAAAATGTGGTTCCTGGCTAGGCACACTTCCCAAAGGCTGGAACGTGTTTTATTTTATTTTCTGAATTGAGCATATCTGCTCTTAATTCTGACCATTGCTTTTTCGCAATGTTATTTTACTGTTTCTCAAAATTTCATTGTGACGAATACACCCTTAGAGGTGCCACAACCTAGGTCAATGTACTAATAAATTATTTGCAACCGGTTGGCAGTGTCACTCCTATGTTGAGATTTTGTGAAGTTGTCACAGGTTTTGAAATAATAATAATAAAGTAATATGTAAATCTCAACTAATACCCATACTGATATACAATAGATTATATATACATATGTGTGTGTGTGTGTGTGTGTGTTTGTGTACTAATGTGTTATGGATCTCTAGGCGCTACAGTCTGGAGCCGCGCGAGCGCTGCGGTCGCAGGTTCGAATCCTGCCTCGGGCATGAATGTGTGTGATGTCCTTAGGTTGGTTAGGTTGAAGTAATTCTAAGTTCTAGGTGACTGATGACCTCAGAAGTTAAGTCCCATAGTGTTCCGAACCACTTGAACCATTTTTTTGTTATGGATCAGTAAGAGTTTTAGTTGAGAGACTATATACATACGTATTGGCTGATCTAGAATTTAAGTTTAGAAAGTGGAATGAATGCTAAACATATTTAATAGTAATAGCCAGTTTACGCTAGGTTGTAGATGGTAAATGAGAGGGTTACAGGAAGAGAGAAACGAAGTGAAAATTATCATCACATAAAAATATGTGTGCTTTTATAAATAAATGTTTGTATGATGTCGAATGGTGTCCGAGAACTTTATCGTTCCCTCTGGCCTGTAATAGTCACTGTTTTGTCTATTTTTATTTATTTATTTTTGTGTTTGAAAACATTCTCGGAACAGATAGGGCTTGTTTACGGAATTGTATTACACTTCTAGTGTTATGCAAAACTCGCCGGCGCGAATCTCTCTCGTTACTGTTGCCAAAATGGTCTGGATGGTGTGACGATTTGAGGTTGATGAGGTACAGCGGATTCTGCCTCGTGTGGCGCTTGGTTTTACACGCAAATTTTATAACGCAGCAATGGCATTCACATCTTCAGCACCACCAGACACACACGTTAGCACTTGGTTTATCACATTCATACAAGCTGTCGGGATGAGAGGGATTTTGTAATTGCCATAGCCCGGTAAATTTGTCTTCTTCATGCCGAGAAATGTTGTTAGCAACGTTGCCAGTTGATGTCCTTAAAACGGGTGTAAACTAGCTCGCGTCCGTAGTGGAATACTACACGTGCACGCTAAATGAGCTAGAACAAATAGGCAGCCACACCAGATATAGATTTTCTGGCCACAAACATGCAGAAAAATAAAAAAAAGGTTTCAAAAATGCATCTTTTCAGGACCAACTTCTTATAATACTTGTCCGTTCAATCCGAGTATGCCATTTAAACATAGAAGGCATTAGCCCAGCTAAAAGCGAGTACCTATCTAAACTCTTTGTAGATAATAATAGCGAAGTCGTTCTAATCCAGGAAACACATGCTCCAACTATGGAATACTTGCCTAAAAGAGAAAGGATCCGTCGCTAATATCAAGTGTGTAGTTGCCACTCATGCAAGGAACAATATCGAGCACGTTCGTCTCATTTCGACAAATCGACAAAACGAGATACATTATGTCTCTACACAAGTGGAGGAGACCATTATAAATAATATTTACAAGCCACCAAATGTGCCGTGGCCACTGGATGTTCTGCCAATTACTGCCTACCCATCGATTTATGTTGGAGAATTTAAGAGTCACCACTGTCGCTGGAACTATTCAGGTGACAATGAGTGTGGTGTTGCGCTCAACGAATGGGCTGAAAATGAAAATCTATTTCTGGTTTATGAAGCCAAGGATTTGGGAACTTTCAGATCTGCCGCTTGCGATGAGATTACAACCCGTATCTTTGCTTTGCATCCCGGGACTGGAGAGGGCTCCCGGTTCCTATATCCAGAGAAGTCATAATTTCCCGCACAGTCAGCACAGTACAGTAATCCTCGATATGGGGCTCCCTGTCCCAGTAGCAAGATCTGTACCTCGACCAAGAAGGAACATCTACAGGGCTGATTGTCGGAGTTGTGCTGACCATCTAGATAAATATATCTGTTTTATTCCACCATAACCTAAAACCTACCCTCGACTTTTCGGTGCTGTTCTTATTGCTGCTAAGAAGTTTATCCCTCGTGAGTAAAGAAAGAAATTTATACCAGGCTGGAATGAAACATTGTGAACAACTTTATGAACAGAATAGAGAAACTGGCGACAGCGATATTGCAGACGACATCCTCCAAAGTCTTGAAGCTGCTAGAAGAGTACGATGGTGTAAGATGGTAGAAAATGTAAACTTCAGCCAGTCAAGTAGAAAGGCATGGAGTCTTCTGTATAAGCTCGGCGCACCCTCCAATAAACCAGGACAGAAACTTGATATTTCAGGTAACGAAATCGCCAACAAAATAGTCGAAACACGTAGAACATCTCGTGACAAACAACATACTTCCAAAATAAAGGAAGAACTCACATCTCTAGAATTTGTGCCCAAACGAATCCAGTTTCTCTTCGCCATTTACGCTGACTGAATTGTACGAGGGCGTGAAACAAACATGGTAAAGCACCTGGTATGGATAATATACACCAGGGCTTTCTAATAAACATGGGTAATGGAGGAAAAAATTGTTGGTCCGCTTCTTCTCAAACATCCTAGGTAGTGGGTCACTGCCCAACGAGCTAAACAGAACAAAAACAGTGGCAATTTGAAACCAGACAAACCAGATGACCACCCTAAAAGTTTGAGATCAATTTCCCTTTTGAGCTGTACTCATAAACTCTTGGAGCGACTCATGTATAACAGAATTAGCGTCTTCGTTCTGGAACATATCCCAGCCGAACAAGCGGGTTTCAGGCTACAGAGAAGTTGCTGCGACCAGGTACTGGCCCTAACGACTTTCATAGAGGCTGGCTTCCAAGAAAATGTGAAGACATCTTTCGCGTTCATAGACCTTAACCGCGGCATATGACACAGTCTGAAGAGAGGGGATGATAGACAAATTACTAAAAACAAATCCGATGCCGAAAAACTGTAAATCTCATCAACACCATGATAACAATAGATTTTTCCGTGTTTACTTGGGACAAAATGTGATCACGGAGACTAAATTAGATAATGGTCTACCACATGGCTGTGTCTTAGCCCCTCTGTTATTCAACCTATGTATCTCCAATCTCCCCAATATGAAGTCAACAAAATTCTGCTACTCGGACGATATCCCTCTTGTTTGTAGAACTACGGATCTTGGTCGGGCGGAGGCAATTCTCACAGAAGATCTTGCTTTTATTAGCGCCTATTATAGAAAGTGGCAACTTAAACCCAGTACACGTAAAACTGAAGTATGTACATTGCACTGACAAACAAACAAGTTAATGCAGAGCTCAGAGTGGAACTTAACAGAAACACTCCACATCATAACAAGTACCCTAAGTACCTTGCTGTATTCCTTGACCCCACCCTTTCATATTGAAAACATTTTGAAAATACTGCTGCCAAGATAAAAACTCGTAACAACATTCATGGGGAGCTTCAGCAGATACCTTGCGCACATCATCCATTGCGCTGGTCTTCTCAGCAGTCGAGTATTGTGCCCCAGTGTGGCTAAACAGCTACCACACTAACCTGATCGACGTCCAGTTGAACCATACTATGTGGTTAATCACTGGGGCAATCCAATCAATACCGATTTATTGGCTTCCTCTGCTGAGCAACATCTGTCCACCCGCTATCCGCAGAAGCGAGGCCTAGCTTAAGGAATACCGCAAGATACAAGAGAACCTGGAATTATCCATTCAGAAAGACATATCAAGTTTACAAGGAAAAAGACTCCGTTCTAGGAACGTACCATTATGACAACCAGAACAGCTAATTGCCAGTAATACTGGGATAAGAGACCGGTGGAACCAGAGCTGTCAACTTATTGTAAATTCTGAAGAGCGTGAGTGGTTCCGAAAGTATAACTGTGATAGTGCTGGCACAGAACTCGACAGCAAACAAGCACATTAGAGATGAATGCCCCTTACTTTCCTACCGGGCGAGTTGGAGCGACCTCATGAAAGCTGATGATACGGCTCTTACATGGATTAGGAACCGAGATATTGACATTTAGTTAGTTTTATATTTTCATATCCATGTTATATACTTACTAATGTCATATACCTGTAATTTTATACTGCATGTGAGATATACGAATAAAAAATAAGTATATAATTCCTTAAAAGTTAGTTTAGTGGCTGTTACACTTTATTGACTCCATAAGTCCATTACAGGGCTCAAGTTTGAGGTAATGCAGCCGGTTAGCATGTGACCAGATTGGAAGGTATCATGGTCTCTCCTGTTGAACCTGTAGGGGGAAATTGGATATGGGCCGTGTCCCATTAGGTAGTGCCTGACTGCGTTTTACTTGGGCAAGGGAAAGAGACCTAATAGGTCTTTCCCTGGTCGCAATCAAGTTCCAGTAGCACCACTTCTAGTTACAGGTGGAAATGGACAGCGGCCACGGGAAGTATTGCTGAGGCCAAATCTATGGAGTTTCAGGTACAATCACACTAATTTCGGAAGAGGCCACCAAGAAACAAATAACAAAAATGATTACAATTGCTCTAAGCACTATGGGGCATAACGTCTGAGATCATCAGACCCCTAGACTTACAACTAATTAAACCTAACTAATCTAAGGACATCACACACATCCGCGCCAAAGGCAGGATTCGAAGCTGCGACCGCAGCAGCAGCGCGGTTCCGGACTGAAGCGCCTAAAACAGCTCGGCCACAGCGGCCGGCTCAACAAATAACATCTGTCAGCACTTTCGACTTCTGACATCTTCGCTGCAGTCGTCTGACAATACCAGTAGATATTGGTGGTCGCGATACATTATCGCCGACGCTGTCACGTTGCCATTTATGTCTATACTATCGCTCTTTTCTGTGTTGCGCTCCAACGACCACTGCACATGGTCCTATAAACCGTAGATGTTTGTTCTGTCCCTGGCTACTGTATGCCTGTATGCTACGTAAACTGTTTGCTCGGTTATTATTTTTTTTTCAAATTTTGTTATGCTTTTCCGACGCTCTTCCATCTCTTGCATTCTCTCGGCACTGGACTTTTTAGGCTTTTCGGATTCATTTTCGTGCGAGCTTCCCTATGACTTGTCTTTTTCTACAATAACAAGGATATTCACGAGTCATACGAAACATGTTCCATTATTTTGTATTATTCACAGTGATACCGCCTTTCACTTGCATTCTGGCGAATATTTCTGTTGTGTCGCCCTGGGCATTATCAGTACTCCGCACGCTTCTCACGGCGAATAACTGACCCAGTTAAGCGCATTTCCACACATCATCAATTTATAATTTTACACAAAGCTAATACGTAACAATTACGCACATGCCCCTTGTATGCGCATGGTTCAAATGGCTCTGAGCACTATGCGACTTAACTTCTGAGGTCATCAGTCCCCTAGAACTTAGAACTAATTAAACCTAACTAACCTAAGGACATCACACACATCCATGCCCGAGGCAGCATTCGAACCTGCGACCGTAGCAATCGCTCAGTTCTAGACTGCAGCGCCTACAACCGCACGCCCACTCCGGCCGGCGTATGCGCATGCAACTTGTACGATGACACCAGAGGCAAACTAGCACTGCGCTACAAACATGTACTACTCAGCCACTGTATTATGGCACCTCACATCTCGTGTGCTTTATCGGAAACATGTAGTGGTGTTGCAGTAAACAAATATAGCGGTCATTAAGAAGGAGGCATCGCGCTGTCAATGCTTTCAAATCTACTGTGCATATACTACAAAATTTTTCAGTACGTCTTAGTAAAACATCTTCAGTAGGGCAGTGTGCGGTGTTATCCATAATCATGAATACCCCTGGGAGGGACTGACAGAGGAAGATGTCGCTGAAGTGAACACATTCATGTGAAAACTAGCTTATTTTCAATGTTGTACAATTTCACCAGGAGGAAAAAGTCAGAATCAGGTTATGATACCTGTACAGAAAGCAATTGTGGGGACTGCAACAATAGATAGGGCAGAAAGAACAGTAAAGTACCTTTTGAAAGACATTAAGAGAGCGAAAGAAACCAAGAAGGAAGTTAAAACTTCCAGAAAACAATGGCGTTTAGAGAAGTTATTTCTCTAGATGACTCAGATAAAGAACTTCCTAGAAGAAAATTGTTGGGGTGATGTGAGCAGAAGAAAGAATTTCGAACACTGATAAAGCTGGTTATACACTTATCCACTCTAAGAAACAAACCGACGTACCATGAAAGAGTTATGGAAATAAGGCCATAAATTGATATTCACACGGGTATCTACGAAAAACGCAAAACTGTGAACTTTGGCGGCCAACGACGTATCTGTGACGCTGCAGCACAATTTCACCGCGCAGCTGGCAAAGACAGTTAACGTGAAACGTGTCGATACCAGGGCATGAAGTATTTGCGAATGTCATTCTGCGTACTCAGCTGGGCAGTAACTATGCTTCGCAGACAAGCGCGCGAACAATACTTGCAGATGTCAGCATTTGAGACAGGATGTGTAGTTTGGCTACAGCTGTTTGAAGTACTCTGCGAATTGCTCGATGTTTGAATAGGAGCGATGCTGCTGGTAGGAATAGATGTACCACGGCCAAGGCTGTGTCATGAAGCGAGCAATAGACTTAGAGGGATGAAAGGATTTGAGGACGAGCAATCATCAGACATGGACTCAGAGCCCCGGATTCATGATTATCAGACTTCTGACGTGCAAATGCTGTTTCAGTGATGACAAGGCCCTTGAATAGGTGGCTCATAGGAAGGGAGATGAGGCTACGAATCCCCTTTCGCCGACTTCTATTGACCTCTGCATTATGCCAGTCTGCAGTGCTCTCAGACACATTCGGCCTGGAATCTCATTGACTGGAGTAGAATTGCCTTCAGTGATGAGTTCCGCTTCGAAATGTACCCAGATGACCAGTGAAGCGTTTCGAGACGTCCCGGACAGCGGCATCGTTACTGCACACCAGTACATCGACGATATTCTAAGCCACGCTTTTTTGCCCTCTATGGCAGGTCATCCTGGGCGAGAGTTTCTATTGCTTGCCTCCGTGCTTGTCAAGCACTACCTTGGCCAGCAAGTTCGCCATACCTCTCCCCAACTGAGAACGTTTCGAGCATTATGTGCAGGACCCTCCAACCAGCTCGGGATTTTGAAGATCTAACGCGTCAGTTGGACAGGATTTGGCACGATATCCACCATGACGACCTCCAAGAATTCTGTCAAGCACTGCCATGTCAAATAGTTGTTTGCATATGGGCCAGAAGTGGACCAACACGTAACTGACTTACTCATTTTGTGAAGCTCTTTCTCTTGAACATATAATGCAATTTTTTTGAAATTTTAGTCATTTGTTTGTCTGTCCGTGTACATCACATGTACCGATCTCCGACCTATTTGGGTAATTCCTTCGTGGTTATCAGTTTGTATTTGTCTGGGAGAGTGTTTTCAAAAACAGAGATAAGGTTTCAGGGGGGCAGCGGAAACATTTCGGAGTGGATTTTGTTTCGGAAATGTAAAAATAGGAGAACCTACCTGACAGAATATTCCGAATTTATAGCAAAGGGTGCAGAAAACTTAAACGCCATCGAAAGTAATGAAAAGGAGCAAATAAATCTGTGCTATTCGCAGACCAAATGTGGGTGCATACGAATAAATTGTCAAAAAAGTTCTGGCAGCATGAAGACATTCCGGGTATAATAGCTAATAGCAGTGCAGGCCAAAGAGCTGTTGTTGTCTACGCTGAAGGATCAATGTGTTTCACAGAGGGACAAGAGGAATTATTGTAAATCTAACTCTCAAGATTATCACGATGAAAGGAAATTATTACTACAAATGCTTAGAAGAGAGACTGATTCCTATTGCCCCAGTACCAGCTTTGTTCTTGATCTTGATATAGCACCGTACCATACTGTTGAGACAAATATAGCGCCCACTACTACAACTCGCAAAAAGAACATAACTGAATAGCTCATTCAGAACAAAATTACTTTGGAATCGAGGTTAACAAGAAATGAACTTTTACAAATGGTGCTTTAGAATAAACGAAAACCTCTTTTTGAAGGAAACACAGTTTTAAAGCGTAAAGTATGTACTGTTCAAAGGATTCTATCATACCAATGTACTGAACCACACAGAGCTAATCTGGATTACAATGAAATAATAATTTTGGGGAAAAAGCTTTTCTTCCATTAATTTAACCATTATAAAACAAATTACCAAAGTGTCTGCATCTCAGCTTACCCAACATCATTGCGAACGTGTGAAAGTAACTGAATACTAGAGCAGAGATTGCTTATGGGAAGAATCAATAGACAATAAAATAATCGATGCTGGTCTGGAGAACTAAAATGAATATGTAGCACACTACGATGACAGTGATATGGAAAATGACACAGCAGATGAAACTGGAACTGATTCCTGTGCAGCAGGTACAGCAGATCAAGCATTTGGAGTCTGCCCTTGCGTTATTAACATCCACTTCATAGGTATAAGCACGAAGGATGGTGCAGTTTCCATTCTATAACTACAGTTCTACGGTCCTTCCCTTCCTCCGCAACCCTGACTACGTGCTGACTCACGACTAGGCGACAGAAGCGCTCTCGCTTCCAGGTGAAATAATATTGTGGTCGACTAACCCAGGCAACATCTGTATGCTGTCGGCTCAGCCATTGTTTATGCATTATTAATCTAGTAGTTGAAACTTCCTAGCAGATTAAAACTGTGTGCCCGACCGAGACTCGAACTCGGGACCTTTGCCTTTTGCGGGCAAGTGCTCTACCATCTGAGCCACCTAAGCACGACTCACGCCCGGTACTCACAACTGTACTTCTGCCAGTATCTCGTCTCCTACCTTCGAAACTTTACAGAAGCTCTCCTGCGAACCAGATTTTACAGCCATCTTTTCCGATAACACTTCGTCAATTTTTGCACTGCTGCTTGACATGTAGCTAACGAAACATTTCAATCCTTGAATCTAGATATTCAGATAACTTGTCGACAGATTAGCTAATGAGGTATGTTTTAATTTTTCTTTTGAATTCATAGGGATTCCCTATTTCTCGTTTTATTTTGGACTACCTGAGGAACCCAGGATTGCCTGGGTGTTTATTGACACCGACGAGACACAAAGTCATGACCTCCTGTTTGACAGTGTTTCCTATGGCTTGTCACCTCAGTGTGTATGTATTGTAACGGTGGAGTTAAAATGCCTAGCTCCTTGCAGAGGTACCTACAAGATGTCCATAGGTGAACGCCAGGTACTATTCTTACCTGTCGCGTTTGTGCAATCAATTCTTTCTTTTTCAGTGATGATTTACCCCGGCAATTATTGCTTAAGACATTGTTAAGTGAAAATATGCAAAATTTGTCAAGAGGGTGATACATTTATTTCAAGGATTAGCAATTACGCAAAGAGAAAAAGTAGCTGAATTTAATTTTTTGGGAAACAGAGTAATATGCCTCATACATTTCAAGTTTTCATCAATATGTGCACAGTAAAATTCGGAGTATTCTGTCCTATTTATTGACCCCTGTCATGTGCTACATCAGTTGTTGGTACGACTATATTTGTAGTACAAAAGTTATTGAAGTGTGTTTTTTTAGAATTTAAGGAGAGTCTGTTTTCAGAGGACCATTAATAATTCTTTGGATTGTCATTTACCACCTCTTCTGTTTCTTTCTCTCTAATAGGATGTATTATGACACTGATATCAGCTGCAAAATGCACCAATTTTGCTTCTTGAACGTAAGTGGAAAGTCATTCACGTATGTAAGGAACAGTAGTGGATCCATTATTGAACCCTGTGTGTGAACCTTTGTGATTCCCCGTTTCCCCTCCCCGGTCGATAATTTCTTTTTCGTTCTCGACACCGAAATATTCAGCACAGCCTTTAGCATTCAGTTTGTTAAGTGCGATTCAAACCAGCTCTGTGTAAAGCCAACAGTTTCATAAAACCAGTGTTTTCTAAGAGTGTAACATGATCTACACAAACAAAACCCTTGGAAGGATCACAAAAATTACCAACTGGCGATATGTTATTAATAAAGCGTAGTAGTATTTGATGACTGAATGTATCAAAACATTCACAATCAAGCAACCCTTCTGGAATCCAAATTGTGATATGCTACACGAATTATTTCCATTAAGTGTGTGACTACTTTTGACTCCATTACGTTTTCGAATATTTTGTAAAAAGATGGAAGTAAGGAAACTGGGCGATAACCTTGTAAGTCTTCCTTGTCACACATCCCAAGGAGACCTTTCAACAATTGCATCGTTTATTCTACATGGAAAAATTCCATGTGCTAGTGACGCACTGCATATATCACTAACGACATTATTTATTGACTTGGAATAAATTTTCAGAACTCTGTTTAAAATTCCATGAATTCTACATGAACCTTCGTTTTTTACAGTTTTTGTAATTGTATTAATTTCAGGGGAGGGTTTTGGTGCTGCTTCTGGTTGCTTGTTTTGTGGCATGACATATTTAATATGTTCTCTTTCTTCTTTAACAGTGCCATTTAATGCAATCTTTGCTGCTGCACTTAGAGAGTGTGCTTTAAAAGTACTTTAAACTTGTGAATTATCGTTCACATTGTCATTTACTTTAATTGTTATTGATGCAATCTTGTACACTAATTCGGCGTCCGCTACATTCTTTTACTTCTAGTCTGGTCGTTCCTTATTGTTTCTTGTACATATTGTATATTGCTCGCCTTTCCCTTTAGCTATCACTTTTTGAGACTCTATTTGTGAATACATACAAGTCCACAGATCTGTTAATTTGTATTAGAAACAGTACATTTGCAACGCTCAATCATATAAAATTTGGGAGCGGAATACTTTTCTATTCTTGGTTCCGGCACAAGGACACGATTCTCTGCAACTGACAAGAATGCCTACTCGTTCGTTGTTTTATTTTCTACAGGATTTGGTTTAATCACTGATCCACTCAGATGTACGTTCTCGACACCGAAATATTCAGCACAGCCTTTTGCATTCAGTTTGTTAAGTGCGATTCAAACCAGCCCTGGTTGCTTAACCTACAATTGGAGTTATGGTGTCGGATGCGATTTCTTACCACAACAGAAGCACTCTCACTGCAAATATGTTCGTCAGTCCGGCTTGTATTCCTGCCATTCATGAAGGGACGATAATATGTGCGGCAAATATAGAACGGGTATTAAATTATCCGACATTGTACGGTGCTGCTAATTATACCAATAGATTGTCTTTTGCTGGACAGAAACTGCTTGTTTATAAATTGTTACGTAAGAAAACCGAGTCAATAAATCATAATCCAGGTATTAGTAGTTGGCAAAGTGATAATTTTTATCACTTTCGGTAGAGAAAAATGAAATATAAATAAATATAGTTTTATTTAGTTTGACGTAACAAGAGAAAGACGATGAATATGGCTTGTTAATCAAATAAACAGCTAGAGCGCGGGTGAACAACAAGAACAACAAGCGACCCGCAATCAAACCGCGTGGAGTGTCCAGAGCACAAAGTTGTTCGAGGTGTGTAGATCAGCAGCATCGCTGCTGGGTCAGAGATACGCCATTTATCGGCAGAGTGGCAGCTGAGGCAGTTCCGCAGATGATATCCATACAGAAGACTTGTATCCGCGCTCGGCTCATCTGTTATTCATGGACACAGCGCCCGCCGGGACCTCGCCGTCTGCGCGATTGGCTGCCCTTGCTGCCCTCCAGCCGCTGCTGACCAGGGAGCTCGCGTCACCCCTCACACATCGATTTTCCAGTCTAGCTGGCTGGGCCGTTCTTATATACTATTTTCACACTTCTGAAACTCTATGTAGGAACAGGTGTACATTATAGCAGAAGAAACTACTTGATGCCTCATTTATCTTCATCAGGCGAAATAATTATCTCTCCAAAATCAAAATCTATTAAACGAGTGTAGTAATGCCACCAGTGGGACAACCTCTACAATAGGATTTTTTTGTAACATTATGCATTACGGACATATGAATCAGTACGTCATTTTAAATAACACCTTATCGTTACAGCGTGCAAGATCCATAACAAATACATAACGTAAAAAATGGCAACACCAAGAAGGTGTTATGCTACAGAAACTAAAGTTCTTAGGCATGTCTCTACATTCGAAAGCCGATGTCTATTCAAATTTAGTGTCAGTCGCTATTAAACACCATGAGGAGGAAAATGAGGTATGCTGTAAAAACACGCTGTAACGCTCACGAACTTTAGCTACCTATCAGATTGAATGTGATGATTTGATGATAATCAAGAATGCCTTTAAGTTGTCAAAGACGACATTATCAATACCCCACTGAGTTTGAACGAGGTCATGTACATGGCTACGAGAATCTGGATGTACCTTGTGGGATATTGCAGAAAGACTTGGCAGAAATGTACATGATTTCTGGCAGCAATGATCACAGGAATGTACGGTGGAAATGATACCGGGCTGCGAACAGTCACATGACACTAGCCAGAGGATAAACAATCGTGTTCAGTGTATGGGTCTGGCGCATCAGACTGAACCTGCAGGTGCAATCTGAGCAGCAGTTGGCACTACAGTGACACAATGAACTGTTACAAATAGATTATACCAAGGACAGCTCCGAGCCAGGTGCCCTGTAGCATACTCCAACCTACAGCCATTTGCGACTTCAGTGGTGTCAAGCGAGAGCTCATTGGAGGGTAGCGTGGAGGCCTGTTGTGTTTTCTGATGAAAGCTGGTTCTGACACGGTGTCATTGATGGCCGTGTTTTGATTAGGAGGAGGCTAGTTGAGAGCCTGCAGCCAACCAGTCTGTATGCTAGACACACTGAACCAACAATTGTAGCTATAGCCTCGGACGCGATTTCTTATGACAACAGGAGCACTCTCATGCTTATCCCTTGCTCTCTCACTGCAAATATATTCGTCACTCCAGCCTGTATTCTTGTGATTCATGAAAGGGTGTTTTCCAACAGGATAATGTTAGCTCACATACCGCTATTGTAATCCAACATGCTCTATAGAGTGTGACATGTTGTCTTGGCCTTCTCGATTACTACATATGGCTCCAATTGAGTACATATGGGACATCATGAGACTACAACTCCAGCGTCATCCGCAAACAGTATTAACCGTCCCTATATTCACCGACTTAGTGCAACATGGAAATCCATGTCAAAAAACTGACGTCGCGCAGCATTCCATCGCAATGCACGAACGTTCGTATGTTTGCATTCAACATTCTGTTAGTTACAGCAGTTATTAATGTACTAGCATTTCAGGTTTGCAGTGGCTTACCCCACGCTTACATTAGCCTGCGATCTTGGTATGTTAATCACTTAAATGTGTTCCCTTGGCAAATTTGATAATTCTACATTAATTACTTTTGGTGTTGCGAATTTTCTTCTGTCAACGTATGTCTGAAAAGCCCGTGCTCGGAATCGCGTTTCCTATGTCATCTAGGGGCATGGGGTGAAATGTTTTATGTTTAGCTCAGACCAGCACTCATTCTTATAGCGGATCTGGTTTTCAGGTAGATTGTACGAGTTGATTAATTTCCTTTTCAAAAGATTTTAATTAGGCTGAAATTAATGCTGAACTAACGGCACCATTTTTGTGAGCACTGTATTTGCCGTGCAAAAACGGTCAACTTTAAATAGATGCGGACAGAAGATTGTTGCATCAAATTTGGTTCACCGATGTATCGAACCTTGGTCTAAGCTAAGATTTAACAGTTTGAAAAATTCTCGCTTGTCAACGTATGTCTGAAAAGCCCGTGCTCGGAATCGCGTTTCCTGTGTCATCTAGGAGCATGGGGTGAAATGTTTTACGTTTAGCTCAGACCAGTAAAACAAGTTTTTCTGGGTGGTTTTTCAAGCGCGCCACTTCTATGCTTTAAACTTGTCCGATTTTGTACGAAGACAGATAAATAGATAAAGTCAAAACGAAATATTTGTTTTCATACAATGATCTTCATCCGGTAACAAGATCTGATGGTTTTAAGCCGAGATAAATGTAGTGCGTAAATTTCATTCTTGAACTGCATTACTTCTGTCTTTCTTCTACTTACTATCAGTCCATATTGTGTTTTCATTACACTATTCATTCTATTTAGGAGATCATGTACATCTTCTTCACTTTCAGTGATGGTAGCAATGATATCTGCGAATCGTCTGATTGATATCCTTTCACTTTGAATTTTAATTCCATTCCTGAGCTTCTCTTTTCTTTCTGTCATTCCGCCTTCGAGTTATAGATGGAACAGTAGTGGCGAAAGACTAAGGGCCTGGCTTACACCTTGTTTAAACCTAGCGCTTCGTTCTTGGTCTTCCACTCGTATTATACCCTCTTGGCTCTTGTAAATGAATATTACCCGCCTCTCCCTGTAGATTAACCATATGTTTTCAGAAATTCGATCAACGTGAACCATTTGACACTGTTGAAGTTTTTTTTCCAGTTCGACTAATCCCATGAACGTGCCTTGGTTTTTCTTTAGGTTTGCTGCCGTTATCAACCGTAACGTCAGAATTGCCCCTCTAGTGCCTTTACTTTTCCTAAAACGAAACTGATTGTCGACCTCGACTTTCTTTCCATTTTTCTATATATGGTTCTTGTCAGCAACTTGGGTGCAGGAACTGTTAACTGATTGTGCGATATTTCTCTCACTTGCTGGTGCTTTCTGTCTTCATAATTGCGTAGATGATGTTTTTCCGAATGTCTGACGGTACATCGGCAGACTTATAGATTCTACACATCATCGTGAATAATCGTGTTGCTGCCACTTGACCCAATGACTTTCGAATCTCTGATAGACTGTTATCCATGCCATCTGAATTATTCGATCTTAAGCTTTCCAAAGATCTATTAAATTCTGGTCTAATACTATATCCCCTATCTCTTCTATATCTACTCCTGTCCCTTCTTCTGTCACGTCAACCTCATAGAGGCCTTCAACGTACTCGTTTCACCTGTCCTCTCTCTCCTTTGCATTCAGTTGAGCAATTCCCATTGCATACGTCAGAGTTGCCTCTTTAGTGCCTTTACCTTTCCTAAAACTAAACTAATCGTCGCCTCGACTTCCTTTCCATTTTTCTGTATGTGGTTCTTGTCTGCAACTTGGGTGCAGGAACTGTTAAGCTGATTTTTCGATGATTTTCGCTCTTGCTGGTACTTTGAGGTTCGCAGATGACGTTGTAAATCTGTCAGAGACAGCAAAAGGACCTGCAAGAGCAGCTGAACGGAATGGGAAGTATCTTGAAAGGAGGATATAAGATGAACATCAACTAAAGCAAAACGAAGGTAATGGCATATAGTCGAATTAAGTCGGGTGATGCCGAGGGAATTAGATTAGGCAATTAGACACTTAAAGTAGTTTCTTTGGGGAGCAAAATAACTGATGATGTTCGAAGAAGAGAGGATATAAAATGTAGACTGGCAGTGGCAAGGAGAGCGTTTCTGAAGGAGAGAAATTTGTTAACATCGAGTATACATTTAAATGTCAGGACGTCGTTTCTGAAAGTATTTGTATGGACTGTAGCCACGTATTTAACTGAAACATGGACGATAAATGGTTTGGACAAGAAGAGAATAGAAGCTTTCGAAATGTGGTGCTACAGAAGAACGCTGAAGATTAGATGGGTAGGTCACATAACTAATGAGGAGGTACTGAATAGAATTGCGGAGAAGAGGAACTTGTGGCACAACTTGACTAGAAGAAGGTTCAAATAGATCAAATGGCTCTGAGCACTATGGGACTTAAAATCTGTGGTCATCAGTCGCCTAGAAGAAGGGGTCGGTTGGTAGGACATGTTGTGAGGCATCAAGGGATGACCAATTTAGTATTGGAGGGCAGTGTGGAGGGTAAAAATCGTAGAGGGAGACCAAGAGACGAATACACCAAGCAGATTCAGAAGGATGTAGGTTGCAGTAGGTACTGGGAGATGAAGAAGCTTGCACAGGAATGAGTATCATGGAGAGCTGCATCAAACCAGTCTCAGGACTGAAGACCACAACAACAACAACAACAACAACAACAACAACTTAAATGTTACCACCCTTGATTTCCATTTCACGAAAAGTTGCTTAGAACTTTCTTTATACTGCGTCACTCCATCCGACAGTCATTTCGTTTTCCATTTGTTTCACATTTTTCATGCAGCCGTTTTGCCTTAGCTCCCCGCTCTTCTTATTTATTTCATTCCTAGTGTTTCTGTCTTCCTGATGTCCCTGAAACTTTTTGCACGTCCTATCATCCATCAGCTGAAGAATTTCTTCTCTTTCGCTTTGTTTCTCTGCAGTTACTTTCTTTACCATTTCAGTGATTGTCCTTTTTAGAGATGTCCATGCTCTTCAGCTGAACTGTCTGCTGAGCTATACCTTAATAGTATCTATAGTGTCACAGAACTTTAAGCGTATCTCTTAACATCCAGTACTGTATCACACTTGTTTGCGTATTAATTCTTCCCGACTGATCTCTTAAAGTTGAGTCTACTCTTCATCACTACTATATTGTGATCTGAGTCAATATATGCTCCTGGGTACACCTTTCAATCCAGTATTTGATTTCGGAATCTCTGTCTGACCATGATGTGATCCAGCTGAAATCTTCCCGTATCACCTGGACTTCTCCAAGTATGTCAGCTAGTACTAGCGAATACTCTGTTCAAAAATCACAAGAGGAAATCTGTTAGAGTACTTATTTAGTCTTTCTCCTCTCACATTCCTTGTCCCTTGTCTCATGCATCTAGGGATTGTTTCCCACCACAAGTAAAAGAAAGTGCTCTGAACCTCCGTCTGCTCTTCCGCCCTCTTTGACAAGGCCATTGGCTGATTGAGGGTGGCTTCTTATGCCGGACGTCTTCGGTCGCCACTACTGATTACTTTTATTCAGAATTTAAGCGGTCGTGGCTTTCGAGTCCGTAGCTGAGGAAGTTTGCTTACCAGTCAAAGACAGTACCCCCTTCATTTTCCGTGGGGAGTAGAAAAGGGATTAAACAAAGGAAGGAAAATTTCCACTGCCACCTTTGTCTACGGAAAAAAAAGAAAAAAAAAAACGCTTGAGGCGTCGGGCCTCCCCTAGACCATATAGATCATGAGCTTACGAACATAAAATGTAGAGTGCCACTTAAAAAAGACGTGCTGCCGTTCTTATCTTCGTAACGAAGATATGTTACAACGAAGACACTCGGGCTGGTTAATGTATCCTGCCACCAAGAGACTTCCGATTCATCTGTTAGTTTCCTTTAGGATAAAAAATTATTTGGTTTGATCAAGATAAAAGAATCACTCTGTGTATTACTTATGCCCCTGCTAGCCAGTGGTAAATACTGTGACTGTGTGAAATAATTATTTTCGTTTAACTGCTACTAGTCTTTTATTACTTATATTACGTCAACGAACAGCGATACAGTTTCAGCAAGTACTGTTCATCATCTAGCATGACAGCATACAGAAGAACAGTTTATCGACAGAATTTAATTAACATATATAAAAATTTGCTTGTTAGTTTCAATTAATTTAATAAATTTGGTCATCATATACCAGTTATTCTGTATGAAAAGATGATGATTAGCAAATATGTTCGAAATGCGTAGCAATGTGTTGGATTAAACAGTAAATAAAGTGACAGAGAATTGTTTGACAATAATTACTGCAGACATGGGGTATCTATAGGAAATAAGTAGATATGGAATCTGACATCATTGTGTAACAGAGTGGTTTTCGAATTTATGCGGTCCACGGCTACCTTGATGTAAACATAAATGACGGTGACTTTTTTTAAATGTTACTTCCGACTCGAAGTCTGAGGAAAATATGTCGAAAAAATGAATAAGAATAGTTATTTGATTATTGGTTGTTGATATAACACATTTTAATCAGCTTTTAATATTACTGCAGTGAGTATACCTCACTAAATCAGTGAGAAGAATGAGCTAGCTTCTTCATCGGCACTTCTTCAATTCTCGGCAGAACCAGCGGGTATTAATCAACCTTTAAACTGATGGTTATTGAATAAAAACAAATGAGTCACGTTGTGCATTTCAGCTACCACCTAACACATTGCCTTGGTAACAGTACTTTGGGCAGCCAACTAGACATCACTACAAGCGCACACATAGTTCATTTAGTCAAAAAGTAAATAAACCAAGTATTAGTTAGGTGATACCACCGCAACGCCCCTACTGTAATGCTGCGACACGCTGCGAGTGCAAGGGACAGTGGAAAACCCCAGGTATAACGTGTCGTTTCCAGGTATGTGCGTGCTCATCGTGTGACTGCTGTGTCAGCCAGAGCCATTATACGAGTATACGGCTGGAGGCTTTCCCCAGCCACGAGCTGATGGACTGGCCTTCCCCTAATCCTCTTAAAATGGATTGTGGCTGGAACATAAATGGATGGCTCATGGGGCTACGATTTCCCACGTTGGCCGGTATTTTCCGTCAGCCGTTACGGAGAAATTTGTGGAAAGTTCTGCCGGCAAGCGGTACCTTACAGAAGATGTTTTAGTTCTAGCATAACTATTTTAAACGTTTCTAAGGGCCAAAGCAAAGCTGTCGACACTTATATAGCATGACAGTAATGTGTAACAATGCTTAGAAATAATTTGGGTCCGCCAACAAAACATGTGGGAGAATCTACAGGGCAGTGCGTTCCGTAATTTTTATCGCGGACCTTAGGGGCTGAACTCTATTTGAAGCGGTGAAACCTTGAAGAAACTACGGGAGCAGAACGAGGGGGAACCTTTCAGATGGGAGCAACAAAGGGCTGGCAGGGACCATCTCGTACAGCAACGCACTATCTTCCGAGAGAAGAAGGTGAACCAATGCCACATCTAATCCTGTTCATTTTTTTATGGAAAGTTTCGCTAGTTTAGCTGCTGGCCGTCGTAGCTGCTATTGTAGCAGACTCTTCTACATCCACATCTACATCCATACTCCGCAAGCCACCTGACGGTGTGTGGTGGAGGGTACCTTGAGTACCTCTATCGGTTCTCCCTTCTATTCCAATCTCGTATTGTTCGTGGAAAGAAGGATTGTCGGTATGCTTCTGTGTGGGCTCTAATCTCTCTGATTTTATCCTCATGGTCTCTTCGCGAGATATACGTAGGAGAGAGCAATATACTGCTTGACTCTTCAGTGAAGGTATGTTCACGAAACTTTAACAAAAGCCCGTACCGAGCTACTGAGCGTCTCTCCTGCAGAGTCTTCCACTGGTATTGTACAAAGTTGCGATTATTATTCATACTGCATCCAGAAAGTATGTATAGTGTGGGTGCCGGTATTAAAAAGTTTTGCAATTTGTTCTGATCTTTATTTTGCACGGTACTGTCACATAAATGTTCCACATCGACGTGCAATAACCAATCAGAGACAGCAGGTTGTAGGATTAGCATTGTATGGTATATAAAATGTGTCTAGGGAGGAGAAGGGGGTGGTGGCTAGGACAACAGTGCAGTCGTTGTCGTAATGCGGAAACAGAGCGATTCACCTGATGTCCAGAAGGGCCAGATCACTGGACTTCGGGCCAAGTGCGGGAACCTTTCCGAAACGGCTTCTTGTGAATGGCACGCATGCCGATGGGGTTGAAGTATGTCACAATGGCAAAACATCGCTATCCGAAACCGGAGCCGAGGCAAATATGGTACACCATGTGCCATAGATGACAGCGGTGAACGTCTTGTACGGATTTGTCTACGGGCGAATAGACTTGCAACTGTTGAGCAACTGGCTCGCAGATGAACCAACAGGCAACAATCTGGGTCTCCTCAACGGTTATTTAGTGAATTCTGTTACACACGGGCCTGTGCAAAAGGCTCCTCGTTCACGCACCCACAGTGACTGCTTTTCATGGGCGACGAAGGCTGGAATTTGCACGCCGTTACAGCACATGGACGTCCAGACGTTCAGATGAATCACCTTCTATGCTCCATCGGACATATGACAGCATGTATGCCGTGAAACTTTTGAAAAGAAACATCCTGCAACAATCGTGGGAGAGGTCGAGGCCGGAAGATGGACCGTTATGTTTTTGGTAGTCAGAGCGGATCAACAGAGGTACGCATCTATCGTTGTGTACCACGTCCACCCCTACATGCACTTTGTATTTCTTCGGCACCACGGCGTCTACCAGCAGGACAATGCAACGTGTCGCATAGCTGGCAGCGTACGTGCGTGGTTCGAAGAGCACCAGGGTGAGTTTACCGTACTCATCTGGCCACCAAGCTCTCAGGATTCACACAAAATCGAAAGTCTTTGGCATCATCTCGATCGAGCTATTCTTGCTATCGATCCTCAACACAGAAAAACAGCTGGTCACGGCACTGGAATCGACGTGGCTCTACATCGCGGTCCATTCCTTGTATAACTTCACTGACGCTCTTGCAGAACGTCTCGCAGTAGTCCGCACTGCAAATGTCGCTACTCAGGCTCTTGACGCGTGGTAAAATAAATGTGAGTGGACAGTGTGTTACTGAAAAATCAGACCTGAAATTACTTTCTGACATATGCACCATGCGAATTAAGGCATGTGTCATATATTGGTACAAACAGCAACGTAACTACTTCGCGGAATTCGGTTGCCTGCTACGTGAACCAATTTTGGAATTTCTTGAGATGAGGGAACAAATGAAAGACAGATGGTTCTTGGTTCAGATTGCAAGGAGGCTGGCGATATGGTTACCAACGAGATGACTGAAGCAGCGTGAATGCGGAATGCGGTTGCGCCTTGCCATGCACGAACAGAGTGCAAATCAGTGGATCACACTTTATATTCTTCATCGCGCTCCGTAACAGTAGGGGCGAAAGACTACAACCCTGTCGTACACCTTCTTAATTGGAGCACTTCGGTCTTGGTCTTTGCAATTAGCCACAAGATGTTAAAATGAACTAAGTGTACAGAATTCAACAAATATTATCGATACTACGTATAAAAAAGACCGCATTGTATAAAAATGACGATAATTATTTCTTATTTCTGTAATAATTTAATTTGTGTGAATTGAAACTATTATCAGAGAGGTACACTCACGGACAATCACAATTTAAATCTTTTTTTTTTTTTGGTTATCTGTGATAATTGTGGTTCAGTTGTTCTTCCTGTGCTAACCGATGAACTGTTCTGACGTGAGAAGTGTAAGGTCTGTAAAGAGAAAACCTGTAATTATATATTGTTAATTATTATTCGAAGAATAGAGTCGTTATTGTCTAGACGCGGATTTATATTTATTTCATTTGTAATCCAATCTAATTAATGTTTTTAAGTGTTTATTTTCAGCTCCGCAATTATGAGCGCTAGTAACTTACAGCGGAGTTTACTTGTAGCTCGTATAAAAAATTTGTCGGTATTTACCACTGAAAATAATTTTAAATTCTAAAGAACAGAGATAAAAGGCTTAAAGAGTTTAATCTAAATATATTACCTTGATAACATAAATAGAGAATAACAATACACAAATTGACTATCGTCTGTCTACCGCCATCTTGGCAAAAATATCTCCACGGCAGTTTTGAATCGAAGTTTTAACAAACATAAATGTTGTTAGAAATAAGTGACAACATTTCTACACAGCCAGCCGCAGTGGCCGAGAGGTGCTAGACGCTACAGTCTGGAACCGCGCGACCGCTACGTCGCAGGTTCGAATCCTGCCTCGTGCATGGATGTGTGTGATGTCCTTAGGTTAGTTAGGTTTAAGTAGTTGTAAGATCTAGGGGAGTGATGACCTCAGGAGTTTAGTGCCATAGTGATCAGAGCCATTTGCACCATTTGAACCATTTCTACACAACGTGAAGTGGAAATTTCTTTAGCAGAGTGACAAATATTAGCAACGCTAATCATTTTTGAGATCAAACGAATTGTTACGCTGACAATAGGTAACTGGTTTTATATTTTTTTAATCTACCTGAAATATCATTTATAAGTAATTAAAGTCACGAAATACAGTATACCGGTTCCGCCATATGTTCCACTCTTATTACAACCTCATGGCTCTGGTACATGTATATTACTCGTTTGTCCTTACACCTTACCTCAATTTTCCTCAGAATTTCCAACATTTTGCACCATTTGACAATGTCTAACCCTTTTTCCAGTACGACAAATCCTATGTACGAGACTCGCTTTTTCTTCGGTTTTGCCTCCGTTACCAACCGCGACGTCTGAATTGCCTTGCTGATGCCTTTCCTTTCCTAAAGCCAAACTGATCGTCATCTAACACACCGTCAATTTTCTTTTCCATTCTTGTGTAATTCATTCTTTTCAGGAACTTAGATGCATGAGCTGTTTAAGCCTTGTCGTTTGCCACGGTTCCTGTTTTCCCCGTGGTTCACTCCTGTTTGGAATTTCCGCGCACGCTGGGAGTAGGCACGGTGTGCCATGCCGAGGGCAGACGAGGCAGTTGAGACGAGTGTTTGGCCCTGGACGACCGCTCTGCAGCCGGGCGCTCGGTCCCTCTATCCTCAGTCTGGACGGGCCAGAAAACCTGAGACGTGAGCACACAAGAGGCCGTAAATATGTGGACAACGTTTGGTTTCTGTTCATGGG
This sequence comes from Schistocerca gregaria, assembly GCF_023897955.1. Classification (NCBI taxonomy): domain Eukaryota; kingdom Metazoa; phylum Arthropoda; class Insecta; order Orthoptera; family Acrididae; genus Schistocerca; species Schistocerca gregaria. The sequence continues at coordinate 455,633,693 of NC_064921.1, read as the reverse complement.
CTGGGGAACCTATGAAGTCCGTCTGCGGCTGCCAATAACCTCCAGATGGTGGTGTCGTCACAGAAAGTAAGATTTTTCATATAGTTAGTGCAACGGTAGTCGTCTGGCGGGGCCAATGTCCCGGGGTTGTGGGAGCTATTAGTAACTGTATGGCAATGTTTCTCTGCTTAAAGTTTGTGATCGGAAATTGCCTTGCGTGTGTGTTACTGCCCTCTTACATGATCGTCCATTTGAACGCGCGCCGTAAAGAATTTATTTATTTATTTATTTATTTATTTATTTATTTTTTGGAGCTGTGGACCTTCTGCAAGCCATTGTTTTCACATCGACGGCGTAGGTCACTGTTTGGATAAGCACGTTGTAAGATGTTAAATAACCGGCTACTGTCTGGCGAAGAGCTGAACTGTAGCCAATTTTCTGGATGTCTGAAACGCGAGATTATATTAATGTTCGCCAATATCTGCTATGTTTTAGTACGTAGGCATATTTAATTTTAGTCTTTGTTATTGTGTATATATTCTTGTGTTTAGGAGTTTAGTCCTCGTCTCATTTAAGTGTTCTATTTAAATATAGATTGCTACTGCTAGAGCTTCTATTTGATAATCCGCCTAGCCACGACTGATGTCGTCTGCTCGGTCTGTCTGAAATGTTGGGCCTATTGGGTAGAGACCGTTGTTGACTTGATCTCCTCAGCTCCGAAGTCCCGTATTGATACTACGGCGGTAGTTCTACCGGAGTCTCATTTGCAGAAGTTATCAGTTCTGGTGAGCACAAATAAAGCTATGTTTGTAATTTTCGTCCGTTGGCCAGCAAGCTTTGGTTAATGATTAAAAATCACCAAATGGTCTTCGTTCAACCTAGTGGCTCGTGTTAGACGAGTTCCCTTTCCAGTTCGGGTAAATGTTTCCTCCCTTGGTGGAGCCATCCTCTGTCCCTAGCCACGCCGGGGAGGGGGGGGGGAGGGGGGGGGGGGCGCTGCCAGAGTGCCTATTGCCGCTGTGTTCCAGGAGACTGAAATAAGAGGTTAATTATCTAATCCACCGTTATGCCTAAGAAAGGTGAATTAAAGTAGTCCTGGATAACGTAAGTATGTACACTATTAGGATAGTTATAGGTTTGGAGGGTTGCTGTTTGGAAAATTTAGCCTTCTGTGTCCACGATCCAACATTGTTATAGAACTGAAAGATTTGGTTTTGATACATTTGCGAAGACGTTACTTAATTATTTGCTATTGATGTTAATTGCTTTATATGAATCATCTTTAATTTGTGGTTATAATTCTTAATGAGTGATCGTCCTTAATGGTGTAACGTTTAATGTACATCTTATTGTCCCCTATGTCACCTACTGACTTCATTCAGAAACTGAAAATATGATCCTTGCTCAAGTCTATGGGACTTTATTAACCGTTGATATTTATTATTTATGGTCTAAAAATATGTTCGTTAAAAATGAATAATCTTAGGTTCCTCTTGTTTATTACGTAATTCTTAATTTATATAGGAAATATTACGAGTGCAAATTTTCTCTCATTGTTACACTTGCTTGTTCCGTGGTTTGAACTGAAGGGTATAACAATAAATGCAAAATCTAAAGTGAAGCGTTGGGGCGAATTAATCCTTTCCCTTACCATTACCTTTAAAGACAACTTGTTGATTGTCGCTTGCTATTGAAATTGGTTGGAAAAATAGTTTATTGATTGACCCCGTAGCAAGACTATATCACTGTTAAGCAGACTGTGCGATAATTGTCGCACATATTAACTTCTGTAGTCTTCGGAATTGTGTGGTTGAGATGTTTCCCAAAATTGAGAGAATATATCACCAAAATACATTCTACATACCAATAGTAGTTTTTTTTTTTGCTACTTCCCACAATGATTTTACTCATTCTGATGGAATATTATCTAACCCTTTTATTTGATCTTAAGTCTTCCAAAGCTCTGTTCTGTTTCTAATACTGGATCCCTCATCTCTTCTACATCCACTTCTGTTTCTCCTTCTGTCACTTCGTTAGACAAGGTTTCACCCTCATATAGGGTTCCACTGTACTCTTCCCATCTATCAGCTCTGTTCTTTGGATTTAACAATGGAGTTCCCGTTGCACTCATAATGTTTGCACGCTTGCTTGTAATTCCAACAAAGGTTGTTTTGACTTTTCTACACGCTAAGTCACTCCTTCCAACAATCATTTCTTTTTCGATTTCCTCGTACTTTTCACACAAGCATTTCATCTTAGCTTCCGTCCACTTCCTATTTATTTCATTCCTCATCGCCTGTATTTCTGAATTTCCCTTAACATTTTTCTTCTTCCGTCCTCCATCGATCAACTGAAAAACTTCTTTTGTTATCCAAAGCTTTTTGTACATATGCTTCCCTTTACGGCTACTTTCTTTGCCCTGTTTAGAAATACACATTTGTTTTCAGCGGTACTGCCTATTGATCTGGTGTTTATTGCAGTGTCTATAGAAATAAAGAAATTCAAGAGCATCACTTCTATCCGTAGCATTTCCATATTTCGCTTCTTTGCGCATTGATTCTTCCCGAGTAGTATCATGAACATCAGACTACTTTCATTGCTACTAAATTGTAATCAGGCTCTACCTCTGCTCTAGGGTATGTCTTATAATCCAGTGTCTGATTTCGGAATCTCTGCCTCACAATGATGTAATCTTACTGAAATTTTCCTATATCTACTGGCCTTTTCCATGTATTCGTCCTCTTGTGTTTCTTGAACAGTGTACAAGCTGAAATTTATTACAAAACTCAGTCTTTCTCCTCTCATGTCTCCAATAGCGATCCCATACTCTCCCATACTAACCCTTTCTCCTACAACCCTTTGTTCTAGACCTACCCCTACACCCGCATTCCACTCCTCCATGACTATTAGATTTTCATCACCCATTACGCACTCCATTACACGTTAGTGGATATCCGTTAGCTGATATGTTTCTGGAAGTATGTCACGTAAATTACGGGACGATGGTTTGAGGCAGTCTGTCTGGCATTTAATGCACGGTAGCGTCCCAGAAGCGTTCTGCTGGGTCCACATCAGTCTAATTTGGTGCCGAAGACATCAGCGGGATTTCTCTATCATTCTCCTCGAACAAATGTAGTGCGATTCTGGATCTGTGACACCGTCAGTTATCCTAACTGAAAATGTCATCGCCATAGGATAATACATCAAACATCAAGAGATCCCCGGGAGCCGCAACAGCGATCTCGTATTACACATCGATCATGCAGCCGGTGCCGCGGTGGCCGTGCGGTTCTGGCGCTGCTGTCCGGAACCGCGAGGCTGCTTCGGTCGCAGGTTCGAATCCTGCCTCGGGCATGGTTGTGTGTGCTGTCCTTAGGTTAGTTAGGTTTAAGTAGTTCTGAGTTCTAGGGGACTTATGACCTAAGATGTTGAGTCCCATAGTGCTCAGAGCCATTTTGAACCATTCTGCCGGTGATTACTACCATAGGAGTCGAGGAAGCCCAAGTGAATTTCGCCATAGCGGAATACCGACCTCACCGGCCTGCGCCCATAAGGCGGTGCATGTATCACGATTGGATGCCTTGGTGTAACGAGAAACGGGGTTCATCGTATCAGGCGACATCTTTACATTGATCCATTTCTCCATTCTCTGTGCTCCGGCACCCACTGCAGATATAATTAATGATGTCGTTCGGTCAAATAGAATACTGGCCATTAAAATTGCTACACCAAGAAGAAATGCAGATGATAAACGGGTATTCATTGGACAGATATATTATACTAGAACTGACATGGGTTTACCTTTTAACGCAAATTGGGTGCATAGATCCTGAGAAATCAGTACCCAGAACAACCACCTCTGGCCGTAATAACGACCTTGATACGCTTGGGCATTGAGTCGAACAGAGCTTGGATGGCGTGTACAGGTACAACTGCCCATGCAGCTTCAACACGATACCACAGTTCATCAAGAATAGTGACTGGCGTATTGTGACGAGCCAGTTGCTCGGCCACCATTGACCAGACGTTTTCAGTTGGTGATAGATCTGTAGAATGTGCTGGCCAGGGCAGCGGTCCAGAAAGGCCCGTACAGGACCTGCAACATGTGGTCCTGGATTATCCTGCTCAGATGTAGGGTTTCGCAGGGATCGTATGAAGGGTAGAGCCACGGGTCGTAAAACATCTGAAATGTAACGTCCACTGTTCAAAGTGCCGTCCATGCGAACAATAGGTGACCGAGACGTGTAACCAATGGCACCCCATACCGTCACGCCGGGTGATACGCCAGTATGACGACGACGAATACACGCTTCCAATGTGCGTTCACCGCGATGTCACCAAACACGGAAGTATCCGTCATGATGCCGTAAACAAAACCTGGATTCATCCGAAAAAAATGTTTTGCCATTCGTGCAACGAAGTTCGTCGTTGAGTACTCCATTGCAGGCGCTCCTGTCTGTGATGCAGCGTGAAGGGTAACTGCAGCCATGGTCTCCGAGCTGATAGTCCATGCTGCAGCAAACGTCGTCGAACTGTCCGTGCAGATGGTTGTTGTCTTGCAAACGTCCCCATCTGTTGACTCAGGAGTCGAGACATGGCTGCACGATCCGTTACAGACATGCGGATAAGATGCCTGTCATCTTGACTGCTAGTGATACGAGGCCGTTGGGATCCAGCACGGCGTTCAGTATTACCCTCCTAAAACCACCGTTTCCATATACCGCTAACATTCATTGGATCTAAACCAACGCGAGCAACAATGTCGCGATACGATAAGCCGCAACGCGATAGGCCACAATCAGACCTTTATCAAAGTTGGAAACGTGATGGTACGCATTTATTCTCCAGGCAACGCCAGTCAACTGCTGTTTGTGTATGAGAAATCGGTTGGAAACTTTCACCATTTGTTCATGTTGTAGGTGTCGCCACCGGCGCCAACCTAGTGTGAATGGTCTGGAAAACGAATCATTTGCGTATCACAGCATCTTCTTCCTGTCGGTTAAATTTTGCTTCTGTAGCACGTCATCTTCGTGGTGTAGCAATTTTAATGGCCAGGTGCCCTTAACGGTGTTCTCCAATTCAGTTCTGCCAGCACTAGCGTTGATCTTTGACGTCCGAGTTGCCACAGATCGCCCTCTATCCCGGTTTGGAGACCGGGCCCTTCTTCGACCTCGAATTCTACGTCGCCTACTCGTAGTTTCACCGTCCTTCAAGCACTTTCCACAAATGCTACAGACAGTAGTATCCTATGGCGTTACCATCGGGCTCTCAGTGAGATATTTACCGGGAAAATTTTTCAAATGGGCAACATTAAATAGTAGCTAATGAGATCTTAGATTTTTCGTAATTCAACCGTGGCAACATTCAGGCAACCCACACTGATGATGTAGTTTCTCTTTAGATAGTACCATGCAGTGCGGCTCATCAAAACTTCTCTTGCTTTAACTGGAACATTGGTTTATCAGGACGCATCGAGAAAAAGTTTTCTTTTAATTGGGATTGCAACACGCCAGTGAGCAGGCTGGCTGACACATTGTTCGAAAGCGATAATCAGACATCTGAAAAAATATCTCAGGTGGAAGGGGTTTCTGATTACCCAGTGTAAAGCAGTGTAGGAAAGAACATATATAGTGTTTGGCTGCCCGCTTCCGAACAGCTCGCCACCAGCCTCTCTCTCATTTTGTACCGGAACACATTTAAAAGATAAAGTAAACTGATTAAAAGATATAGAGTCAGGATGGATATACTAGTGAAATAATAATCTCGACTAATTATGGTGGAAAAGATAATTATTAACGGTGGAAAAATGGTTCAAATGGCTCTGAGCACTATGGAATTTAACATCTATGGTCATCAGTCCCCTAGAACTTAGAACTACTTAAACCTAACTAACCGAAGGACAGCACACAACACCCAGTCATCACGAGGCAGAGAAAATCCCTGACCCGCCGGGAATCGAACCCGGGAAATTAACGGAGGAAAATTAGTTCAGTTTACGTCACTTCCGTAGAAGCGATAATCAAGATAGGACAAAATGAAAGTGTGAAGACAAGTGAAGCCGCCACAGTCTTTTGTACATAGAAGTTAGTTTATTTATTTTATGGTCTTGGAAGATTTTCTCAGTAAAAACGTTCACTGGAATAACAAAACTGTTCAAGTTTTATCGACAATGGCATATTTTATCAGATATATTTAGTGGTATTTTACCAATATTTTAAAATAAATCACTCCGGACGTCAGTTAGATAGTACGAATAGAATGAAACGCTTCAACTCGAACAGGCGACCATCTTTGCCGTATCCGAGATTCTCATTCCTAGGCATGGGGCCAGAATCAGTTGCACTTTATCAAAGTTGCTTATGCCAGTAATTAGGGCCCATATCGTTACAACAGTGCTTTTCCATTCGTTTCTGCTCAGTTTAAATACATTCATAAGCGCATCACGTCCCCGAAACGCCACTGGGTTGCAGACGATCACTCGGTCGTCAGTGGTCGTAGTGGTTGACTGTTCGCATACAGGGGGCCTGGAGCTGCACATATAGGTATTCACGTAGCAAACGGAGGCTTCTACCAGCAGTGTGACCTTAGAATCTCCTTATTATGTGCATATAAGACTTATGTTATACTTACATAAAGTAATTTACGATTATTGGAAAACACTCATGCATCACCGAAACGCGATGAATATTTGATATAATTCTTGTCGCTGTAATTGACTAAATAAAGTATTCTTGACCTTAGCGTCATTCATCGTCAGCGTAGGTTTAATGTTTTCTGGAAAAACCCTTAATTATGAATCTTTTTATGTATCCATTGTGGGACCTGGATAAACCGACTAAACCAGAGGTTGTACAGAGTTTTAGAGAGAGCATACGGGAACAGTTGACAGGAATGGGGAAACGAAATACAGTAGAAGAAGAATGGGTAGCCCTGAGGGATGAAGCAGTGAAGGCAGCAGAGGATCAAGTAGGTAAAAAGACGAGGGATGGTAGAAATCCTTGGGTAGCAGAAGAAATATTGAATTTAATTGATGAAAGGAGAAAATATAAAAATGACGTAAATGAAGCAGGCAAAAAGGAATACAAACGTTTCAAAAATGAGATCGATAGGAAATGCAAAATGGCTAAGCTACGATGGCTAGAGAACAAATGTAAGGATGTAGAGACTTATTTCACAAGGGGCAATATAGATACTGCCTACAAGACCTTTGGAGAAAAGAGAGCCATTTGTATAAATACAAAGAGCTCAAACCCAGCTCTGAGCAAAGAAGGGAAAGCAGAAAAGAGGAAGGAGTATATAGAGGGTCTATACAAGGGGGATGTACTTGAGGACAATAATATGGAAATGGAAGAGGATGTAGATGAAGATGAAATGGGAGATACGATACTGAGTGGAGAGTTTGACAGAACACTGAAAGACCTGAGTCAAAAAAAGGCCCCGGGAGTAGACAACATTCCATTAGAAGTACTGACGGCCTTGGGAGAGCCAGTCCTGACAAAACTCTACCATCTCGTGAGCAAAATGTATGAGACAGGCGAAATACCCTCAGACTTCAAGAATAATATAATAATTCCAATCCCAAAGAAAGCAAGTGTGAAAATTACCGAACTGTCAGTAAGTCACAGCTGCAAAATACTAAAACGAATTCTTTACAGACGAATGGAAAAACTGGTAGAAGCTGACCTCGGGAAAGATCAGTTTGGATTCCGTAGAAATGTTGGAACACGTGAGGCACTACTGACCTTACGACTTCTAGCGTTTATAGACTTAGAGAAAGCTTTTGACAATGTTGACTGGAATACTCTTTCAAATTCTAAAGGTGGCAGGGATAAAATACAGGGAAGCAAAGGCTATTTACAATTTGTACAGAAACCAGATGGCAGTTATAAGAGTCGAGGGGCATGAGAGGGAAGCAGTGGTTGGGAGGGGAGTAAGACAGGGTTGTAGCCTCTCCCCCGATATTATTCAATCTGTATGCAGCAAACAACAGAAAAATTGGGAGTAGGTATTAAAAGCCATGAAGAAGAATCCAAAACTTTGAGGTTCACCGATGACATTGTAATTCGGTCAGAGACAGCAAAAGACTTGGAAGAACAGTTGAACGGGATGGACAGTGTCTTGAAAGGAGGTTATAAGATGAACATCAACTAAAGCAAAACGAAGATAATGGCATGTAGTCGAATTGAGTAGTAAGAGAGAGTTACTATTTGGGGAGCAAAATAACTGATGATGGTCGAAGAAGAGAGGATATAAAACGTAGACTGGCAATGGCAAGAAGAGCGTTTCTGAAGAAGAGAAATTTGTTAACATCGTGTATAGATTTAAGCGTCAGGAAGTTGTTTCTGAAAGTATTTGTATGGACTGTAGCCATGTATTTAACTGAAACATGGACGATAAATGGTTTGGACAAGAAGGGAAAAGAAGCTTTCGAAATGTGGTGCTACAGAATAACGCTGAAGATTAAATGGGTAGATCACATAACTAATGAGCAGGTATTGAATAGAATTGGGGAGGAGTTTGTTTCACAACTTGACAAGAAGGAGGGATCGGTTGGTAGGACATGTTCTGAGGCATCAGGGATCACAAATTTAGCATTGGAGGGCAACGTGGAGGGTAAAAAACGCAGAGGGAGACCAAGAAACGAATACACTAAGCAGGTTCAGGAGGATTTAGGTTGCAGTAAGTGCTGGAAGATTAAGAAGCTTGCACAGGATAGAGAAGCAAGGAGAGCTGCATCAAACCAGGCTCAGAACAAAACAACAATATTGTTTCCTAAATGCAATATAATACTCACTCCACCTTTTTTATTTCCCTTTTGTTGACCTCTGTTATTATATTTCCGGTCTGTTTTATAGTATTCTAATCAAACTGTTTTATGTATTGTCTGGAGTAACTGAACCATTGGTAGGACGAAACTTAAACTCATGTATCTGGCCTTTAACAGCGTTGTATGCAGAGCATTAGCCTAGGTTATATGTTCAGGAAACAGTTATAAGTACTGGTAATTTCGTGGTATTATCTTTGTCAAATGTCTACAGCTAAAAAAGGGAGGGAGAGGGAGAGAGAGAGAGAGAGAGAGCGGGAGAGGCGGGGGGGGGGCGTCTAGGTAAGTATTATTTCTCTGGCTCCTTCACTTTTAGAAACTACTGTAGATAATACTTTTTGACATGCATAATTTAACTTGTTTGGCTTTGCACCTATCGTACATTCGTAGCTTAAAATGTTAGGGAAATATTCCTTTGTGTTTCATTAATGTAATAAATACATCAGATCATTCAGTAAATGGATTAAATAACACAGTTTTTAATCATAGTTTACTAGTTAAGGATATGAAACTTCCTGGCAGATTAAAACTGTGTGCCGGACCGATACACGAACTCGGGACCTTTGCCTTTCACTGGCAAGTGCTCTACCGTCTCGGTCCGGCACACAGTTTTAATCTGCCAGGAAGTTTCATATCAGCGCACACTCCGCTGCAGAGTGAAAATCTCATTCTAGTTAAGGATATGTTTATTTGTGACTCCTTCGTTAGACCAGATTAAAATGGCTCTGAGCACTATGGGACTTAACTTCTGACGTCATCAGTCCCCTAGAACTTAGAACTACTTAAACCTAAATAACCTAAGGACATCACACACATTCATGCCGGAGGCAAGATTCGAACCTGCGACCGTAGCAGTTTCGCGGTTCCAGGCTGTAGGGCCTAGAACCGCTCGGCAACCTCGGCCGGCTTCGTTAGACCTCTGAGGTCAATAAGCCTTGCGATATAATTACAAAATAAACTCCGAAAATTACGAACGAAGAAAGTTACCTATTAACGAGATATTGTTTTACTGTTGTTTCATAATGTCTACCGTTTTTCGGATATTTTCTCACAGAGAGGTGAATCGATAGTTACGTTCTGGATTTATTCGCTTTTTTGCCCTCTTGAAATTTTTCATATGGCCTCTAAATTAAGTATGTGTATTGTTATATTTAACAGTTTCAAGGAGTACCTAACGTAATAATTCATATCACATCACAGGCTTTCGTGACGACTACCAATAACAATAGTTCTTGGGTACTGATAGCACATCAGTGTTGCTGAATCTTACAGTTTTATAAAGAATTCATATCTCTGTTTGTCATAATCGGCTTTATTTTAGTGACTGTGATTTCCTACGCACTGGCCTTCACATGTAGCTCAATGTTCTCGTCAGTTTTTATTTTCTTCAACATATTGTTTAGTTTAGGTAGATGCTTCTTACGTACCCGAGCGGTCAAGGGAGGTGCAGTCATGGACTGTGCGGCTGGTCCTGGCGAAGGTTCGAGTCCTCCCTCGTGCATGGGTGTGTGTGTTTGTCCTTAGGATAATTTAAGTAGCGTGTAAGCTTAATGGCTGATGACCTTAGCAGTTAAGTCCCATAAGATATCACACACATTTGAAAATTTTTTGCTTCTTAAATGATAAGCTAATTCCGTAGGTTGATTTTTTCACAAATAAGTATGTGACTGTCGTTGTGTGGAATTTCTTGTGGGACACTGAGGAACGATCTCGCTTTAACCCGTACAGCTTCATGATAGGTGTTGACAATATAAGTAGCTTTCACAACGGAGTCTGTAGCTGAGGTGCGTTCCCAAGCGGAAAACAAGAGTATAGTAAATATTTATAGGCGCTTGCAGAATGTATATGGAGAGCTGACAGTGAACGAAAGCCCGCTGAGTTGTTTGGAGAGGCGCATGTCATCATTGCAATAAGGTCACCCAAAACTGCCCGATCTCCAGAGCGCCGGCCGGCCGCACACAGTTTTGACTCCTGTGGTGTTGGAACATGCGGACACTATCATTCGATGTGATATATGGATCACAAACACCTCTTTGCTCAACTCGGTGTCTGTGTTGGTAGTACTGGTCCACCAGATGAGGTAAGGTGAGCTTCCGATGGGTCCCTCGCCGTCTAACAGAAGACCATAAAGAGCAACGAAGGACCCTCTGTGGGGAACTGCGTGTGCATTATCCGGATGATTATGATTTTTTTTTGTCAAACCCTGTAATAAACGATAAAACACGGGTTTATCACATCGAAGCGGAAATAAAACCGCAATGCATGACATGGCGCCGCACCACCTCTCCTCCGAAGAAAATGTTCAAAGCTGCACCCTCAGCCGTTAAAGCCCTGGTGCACGTCTTCTGAGACTGAAGGGGCGAGTCTGTTCGATGTCCTTCCTCGTGATTCAACGATGAACTCCCAAGTGTACGGTGCTACTCTCTGAAAACTGAAGACATGGCTTCAGTGTGTTCCTCGCCACAAAAAATGCAACCAAAATTCTCCTACTACATGACAACGCAAGATGTCACCCAAGTGTACACTTGAGACAGAAGTTGACAAAACTTGATTGGACTGTCCTCCCTCAGCCACCCTAAAGCCCGAATCTCGCACCTTCCGACTTCCATCTGTTTGGCCCAGTGCATTCTGTGAGAAGCAGTACGTGTATGATGGGGAGATTATTGCTGCAACAAGGCGGTGGCTCCGACGTCTACCAGCAGGCTGGTACCATGTGTGCATACAGGCCCTCCCAGTAAGGTGGCGTAAGGCCGTGGAATTGAACGCAGATTATGTTGAAAAATGTTGGAATCTTAAATGAAACTAACCTGCCTTCAGAAGAAACAAAAACCAAAAAAAGTGTTGCCCTACTTACAGAACGCCCCTCGCACAAGGAGAAAGGCAAGATTTTAAGAATTTTGTAATTAAAGTGACAAGTTCCTGGGAGAGGGCTGTGTGGCGTCATCTGCCTCCAGAATCCGAACTGTGCAAGTAGCGGCAGCGTCTGGCACGCAGGCACTCCGCTGTGGACGTCGCACAGTATTTGTAATTTCGCCAGATTTCGTCGCTGCAGTGTCGCTCTGCTACCGAGGTATGCGCCGCTGTTTTCATCTAAGGGGGACCCAACTTCGTGGCAGAATTTCCGTAATTTCGTGAGTCACAGCCTCCACTCTTGGCCGCTTCTTATTCTGCCCGCATTTCTCTGCTCGGCAGAAAGAGACGAATTGTGGACGATTCCGGCCGCAGAAACATGCAGACGAGCGCGAAAACCATCCAGCCGTAAAATCTCGAATATTACGGCAGTTATTACTCTCCTGAGAGACACCGCTGCGGTGTCAACACGAAACTGTCGCCGCGTAGTTACATTTTCTGCTTTGCTTTAATAAGCAGGCAGACCATAGTTTCAACTAAAACCTGCATCAAGAAAATTTTTGTATGAAATTATAAGAGGCAGTCAAAAAGAAACGAGACAGATGGGAGAAAGCAAGTACTGTTTTATTTAAAAAGTTGTCACCACAACTTTTAATAGATTTATTCCACTGTAAGACATGACGCACAGTGCCTTAAAGCAAAAATGTTTGTAGTTGCGTATGAAAACATGATTGTATCCAGGCGTGCACCTCTTGGCCAAAGCACCTTTTGTCTGTCACGAATGTATTTCTTCATGGCTCAGAGGTATGGCAATCGGATAGGGAGATATCTTGGAGAATCAGCGGAACCTGCAGCGTAATCGAACAGCGTACAAACAAAATGCTCCCTCCACCCTCCCATATGTTGCGAAGGTTGTTTCGAGTAAGCTGTAAGAAATAGGTAACCGCAGGAAGTTTACCATGAAGGCATTTATCGTCTTGTCTCACATTGGGGTAAATGTGTTAACAACTATGGTGATTACTTTTGAAATAGTCAAAAGTTCACTTACTTTTTTCCACCTAATTCGTTTACATTTGACGGTGTCTTATATACAGGGTGATTCACGAAGATATGCAAATAATGTAATATGTTATTCTATAAGTAAAACTAAATAAAAAAGTTTAGTCAAACGCAGGTTCGCAAATGTTTCGTTGCGGAGTTGCTGCTAATAAAGATTTTGCCCGAAATTTAGCAAATTCTCTAATACGAAGCCATCGCAAAACTGTACAAGGTTAAAGTAAAGCTCGATTTCCATTTATTATGTTGTTAATAGTCTGGTGAATCTAATAAAACATGTTCTAGACGTGTATCTGCAGTGGTTTTCCAGAACATCCAGAGAAGCAAAGATTTTTATACAAGTAAAATTGTTTACTTTCCATTAAGAATGTAGAAACGTTTATGTCATTGTTGGCAACCGTTAGTGAGTTGTTACAGTCGTTTCCTAAAATTGAAACGAGTTAGTTTTCTGTATTGTTCAGTGAAAGAACATGGTAACAACAGCGTAGTTAAGTAAAATCACATAGTAACTGTTGGAGTTTGTAGATTATTTTTGAAATAGGAATGCCTTTCCAATTTACAACAGAAGAATACGTCGGTATGGTGTTTATTTGTGGTAAATGTGATGGTAATGCTACGGCTGCAGTTTACGAATACCGCGTGCACTACCCGAATGCACGAACCATTAGTGAGGTATTTCGAATGTTACGGCAGACAGACGCTAAGAAGTGGGATACGGAAGTTCTAAGGAATGACGAGATACGTTTGAAGTTCTCTAGCGCTATAGATACAGCAATAAGGAATAGCGCAGTAGGAAACACAGTTGAAGAGGAATGGACGTCTCTAAAAAGGGCCATCACAGAAGTTGGGAAGGAAAACATAGGTACAAAGAAAGTAGCTGCGAAGAAACAATGGGTAACAGAAGAAATACTTCAGTTGATTGATGAAAGAAGGAAGTACAAACATGTTCCGGGAAAATCAGGAATACAGAAATACAAGTCGCTGAGGAATGAAATAAATAGGAAGTGCAGGGAAGCTAAGACGAAATGGCTGCAGGAAAAATGTGAAGACTTCGAAAAAGATATGATTGTCGGAAGGACAGGCTCAGCATACAGTAAAGTCAAAACAACTTTTGGTGACATTAAAAGCAACGGTGGTAACATTAAGAGTTGAAGCACCTTGGAGCAACACATTTAACGGGCCCACTAGTGCGAACAAATAAAAGATACGGCCACATCCTTGTGGTAATACATCTGATACCCAAGTATGTCACTTTAACCCCGCTCAAGAAAGCAACTGTGCAGTCAGTATGTAGTACGTTGTGCAACGATTTCCTCACGCAAATCGGCCATGTCGACAGGATCGTCTCCGACAATGGACCTCAGTTCCGGTCAGAGAAGTGGAAGGAGATGTTGCGGAAACACAGAATCAACCCATATTCGCTTCCATATGCCATCCACAGCCGTCGCCAGCAGAGAGAATGCTGAAAAGCCTGGGAAACCGCTACCATATCTACTGCGCTAAACCACACGCCGCCTGGGACGTTTTCCTACGTGACTTTCATTACGTGATGAACGAGTTACCACACTGTGTCACCAAAATAGCACCAATAACACTTCTCAAGAACAGGAAATCCACAGATCTCATCCGTGAAGCTGTAAATGTTCCCCCGCGAACTCGAGAACAACGCAAAAAAGTTGTTGACCTTGTCCTCAGGAAATTGCGTGAGGGAGTAGAGAAACGGAAAGAGAGTTGCAATAGAAAAGCACGCGAGAGAGAGTACCGAGTCGGCCAAAAGTGTTCGTTAGAATTTTCCGTTTATCTAAGAAACAGAAACAGCTGTGCCTCAAATTCTATCCCATCTAATAGTGTCATCTGTCAGTGTCCGGAGAATCGCTCACTTGAGCTCTCTGGAACTACACACTTCAAATCAAGGAAATCTCTTGGCATCCACCATGTCTATCATGTCAAGCCATTCTTAGAATAAGTGTACATAGTGGATATATAGATCAGAGAAGGTGCAGTATGTAAATAGTCTGCATGGATAAACTGTTTCACGTAATTTGATGTTGATATGTTGCTTAGCCTAATTTCCCATTTTTTCTTTCGGTGTTATTTTGTTTGTCATTTCCACTTGTTTTCAGCATGGGTCCTCGTTAAACGTGGTCAAAAGAGTTGCGTATTTCTGACATCTTCACGCCAACATTCACTGTCAGGTGGCAGATTGAATGAAAATGTTGTTGCAGATTATATCTTATAAAAAACTGGCACTTTTTTTGGCATGGCAAACCAGGCACGTTGCAATACTGAGTACTCCAAACTACTGAGAACTGCTATGATTTCTTTAAAACTCACAATTTCGTCCGATTTCCTCTCCCAGGAGGGCAAGGAGATCTGTCTGAAGTTGACCACAATTGAGCTTCGTGGTCTGTCATAGCATTCTCGTAGAAGAACCTTCACAAGTGTCACCATGGCCACTGAAATTGTTTCTGTTTACTTTCCGTCGTTTCTTGTACAGTGCCCAAGAGACAGATCTACGTCACTTTATGTTTTTCTTGGTATCAAGACGGTTGATCGCGCCATAGACCATGTGCGTCTCGATTTTCGGATGTTTTTCGTTTGTTGTTAGCCGTCCACTATTTGGTCGCGTGTCGACGCTATGACTCAATGTGTTATGAGCATGGCCGGCCGCGGTGGTCTCGCGGTTCTAGGCGCGCACTCCGGAACCGTGCGACTCCTACGATCGCAGGTTCGAATCCTGTCTCGGGCATGGATGTGTGTGTTGTCCTTAGGTTAGTTAGGTTTAAGTAGTTCTAAGTTCTAGGGGACTGATGACCACAGCAGTTGAGTCCCATAGTGCTCAGAGCCATTTGAACCATTTTTTTGTTATGAGCATGTGTCTCGATCTTCGGATGTGTTTTATATGGTGTTAGCGGTGCACTCTTTGGGAGCGTGTCGATACTAAGACTCGGTGTGTTATGAGCCAACGCCTGCCTTGAGATGTAGCCTGTCTCGTGGCGTAATTTTACCAGTGCCATGAGAGCGCTATCGGCGAAATATTTTGTATGGGAATTAGAACGGACGAATGCAAGTCACAGTAGAGTGCCGAACCACAGACGCAGAAATAGGAAACAGAAACGAAATGATGGGCCATGGATGAAACTTAAATTTAAATGCAGTGTGCTTGTGTTTCATTTTAGCAGAGGAGACAGGAGGCATCATTGTGCTATGTAAAATTACGTGTACACATTCATAAATGCCACAAAAAAGACTTCAGGCAAATCTCTAGCACCTGAGTGAGTAGACGCACTTCCTATCACTTTAGTGTCAGCAGACAACATCGCCAGACGACGAAAAATAAAAGAGGAGTATACAAGGAATGAAATGCATCAAATTTTGCTTCGGTAGTATTAGCAAAAGCAAAGGGTAGTATAATGAGTTAGTTTTCAGTGTTGGGAGAAGGCTGCATGTTTGGTGGAGGTACAGAGGTAGCACCAGCGTGAAATTAGAATGCATGACTGGAGTAGAACTAACCAAAAACCAACAAAAATATTTGTACACACAAGCAGTGACACCTCACACCACATAATTTACGTCCACACAGCATTTATAGGGCCGTGCAGTTATTAAATTTATTTTTGGATTTGCGACCTATGTAATAAAAGAAATAAATATATTTAAACAAATTTTTCTCATCATTATTTTGTTTTCTGTAAATTGTTTATATAAATGTAATGAAATTTGTGAGAGAATATGGCACTTGACCACATTTGAGGATTGTGCAGACTCCAGAACCAACATGGCAGACCGGACGTAATGGCCCACGGCACCCAGCGAAAGACAAGGGGAGCGGGCTGCCGTAATGAGTCAGCTGTAGGAGCCCAGTTGCAGCGGACCGCGCACTGTGACAGGCCACTGCCAACTGATGCGCTTATGTCAGGCAGCCCTGTCCTCTACCAGTTGAGGCGGCATGTCTCAAGCCAGTGCAGACAGCAGGACGCCACCACACGACAGCAACAAACCCCTAGCGGCAAACGGCCCGCCATGCCGTTACTCGAGGGACAAGGGAGTTGCATGGCACCGCAATCGACGCGTGCGCCAAGACTGACCGACTCAGCAGGGTGCTGAGAGTGAGCTAACCCGATGTCCCACTCTGGCAGGTGCTCCTCCCGATGCAGAGATGAATGAGAAGAGCTGGGTTGTACACGTCCTGCTAATGCTAAGTGAATTTCAAATTCAACGCTGTCATACCAGTCCCTGACGGCTGAGTGGGCCAGACCAGGATGAGGCCAAGGGTGCTGTTGCTGTCTGTAAGCTGCCCAAAATGCCAGTTGCTGCCCAGGCACCATATGCTGCCTGACACGAAAGGGGACGGCAGAGACGTCTGCTGCCACTTCTGCCACGCCATGCGCTAAGTGAGAGGCCATTCCACTCTGGCACAAATTGCTGTTCTGCAGTCCTACCATTCACAGTTTGTGTGTGTACATAAGCGCCGTTTTCTCAATATGTGTGACATTTTCAACTGCAAAATTTGTCTTCCCAGGGACCCTTGTGGAGGGATCATTAGGATACTTTTCAGTAATATAATTATATAATATCTTTTTGTGTTTTTGAATTTCTTAATTGAACTGCCTTGATGTGAGGCATGTGTGTTCCTGTACATTTATTAATGCTCTAATTATGTGTCTGTATTTGTTTTCATGTCATAGAAAATAATACACAAATTTAAGTATCTTAGGTTATAAGACAAACAGACTACACATGTTACTTCCTTGTACATTGAGTATTTGAAAATGTAGATGTTTGAGATTGAGACCAAATGAATGACAGACATTAGGATATGGTGTGAATGGGTAAATTTCTATACTGCAAGGCCTTTTAAATGCCCATCAAATCTTTAACAGAAATATGTTATATAGCAATGATCCCTGGGTCTAATTCATACTACTCACAGCAATGTTTCCATGTATTCTTGCTGGCTTGCAGCCTCATCTGAGTGAATGATTTCTGAAATGAATGAGATCAAGCTCGTACGTTTTTTAGCCATGGGTAAAAGTTACCTTTTTCACATATATATCCATTATAAGAATGAAACTCTCCGACTATTTTCAATTATTTCCTCTCGTTTTCTGTCACACTAAACTATATTGAAGTGAGACACTACCCATGCAGAAATCTATGGCAGGTAGAAGGCAGTGAGAGAGGACAAGTTGCTCTCTCACCTATTTTTCACAAACGTAAAACTGTTAAGGATTTCATTACAACCTAATGCACCTTGGGTGGGACTCTAGAAAGTTAATGGCCTGAGTAGACGCTGATGGAGCCTGGAAGGGCGCTAAAAGCATGAGGAATTATTATTATTCTTAGCTCGTAGAAACGGCATGTTGGGAAATGAAAGAAATTGGCGACGAGCCCATCCCTTAGTAAATCTTGCCGGACAGGTGCACAGCCGTACAAGGCAGACAGAGCAGCCCCTCATCGAGACAGGTCTCTAGCAGAAGAATGCCGCAATACCTGCCGTGGCGCCAGCCGAAGCCCGGGCTCGGGGTGACGGTCTGAAGGAACGTGTCTACACAGTGGAGTCATAAATCGGGCATTGTGTGCAAATCCACGGGTAATAAAAATTCACAAGTTTTCATGTTTGCCGAAAGTGCAAATAGGCCAGTGAAACACTTCCACTGGCAACCTTGGTTGTATAATAAACATCTGGAGTCTGAGAAACGTTTAGAGATAGAATCTTTATTACACCTCATAGCTAGGACTATCAAGCTCCAAGGCACAGGCAATTTGGATAAAGATCTTCAAGATTTCATCTGTTCGCTTGTTGTTGTGGGAGTCGACATAACTTCAGAGAAAATCATCTCTTCCCTCTCTGAAAAAACTTAAAAATGTCAGTAATTGGTGGTTTCCCTTTTTCAGAGACGTGGGTTTCTTAATTGTTGGCCTGGTTTGACATGAGTTGGTGCTGTTGTGAGTGGCGGGGAGGGGAGGGGGAGGGGGGAACGAAAGAGATTTAGTGGCTCTAATGCACTGTGATTGGCTTAAAGCGGCATGAAAGTGGTGCCGGGGGAGTGCACTTTGCGGGAAAACTTTCCTTTTTTTGTGCTTGGCACTCGGTTGCAGGACTTTGGTCTGGTAAGCACTTCTGGTCGAAGCTCTGGCATTTATGGTTGGTACTTGGGGCTGGTCCTGAGACTGACTTCACTTGTGAGTAGTATAGACTGGGGAGCCTGTAGTGAAGTTCTTACTGTACCGACAGTGTGACTCCAAACGTCGCGGACTGCTCGTTTGTCGAGGTCACACTTGTTCGTTTTTGGTTTACCAGTCTTGAAAATTGGTATCCTTGTCCGCTCTGTCGTGTAATTGAGCCAAATTGGTCCTTGGTACGACCAGCAAATGGGTGTGTCACACACTGAAATCTACCATGGTTTCTGGGCTCTGGTAGAGAGTAAATTGCGATCGCTAGACCATTAGATTTTTACATTTCTTTCGTGGTCGAGATCGATTTACACGTGCCCCCTCCAAAGATCACCTCCGGCGTTCACATCCCGCCAGCTGCAAGTTACATCGCCACATGCAGCAAACAGGGTAATCTACTGCCGCTCCGGCATTGTCAGGGCATACAGATCTCAATCGCCACTTGCTATCAGTTGCACCTATGTAGAGAAACTACAGTAGATTTGATCAATCAAAGTGTGCTCAGCGTCAGATCATTTCAGGTTGCGTTATCCACATTTTTAGGGCCAGGGTACTTGACTCACTTCTGCCTCCCAGGATCCTTGTCCAGTGTAATGTTAAACCACCTTTTAGTTGTTTTTTATATCCAATCAATAACTTGTTTAGCATAATTTAAGTCCGTTTTCTCTTTTGAAAAGTAAAAGTTGTTATAACGCGAAAATTATGCG
Organism: Schistocerca gregaria; assembly: GCF_023897955.1. Taxonomy (NCBI): domain Eukaryota; kingdom Metazoa; phylum Arthropoda; class Insecta; order Orthoptera; family Acrididae; genus Schistocerca; species Schistocerca gregaria. The sequence continues at coordinate 455,614,100 of NC_064921.1, read as the reverse complement.
AATACAACCTATCATTTAAACGGTCTCCACTAGGGTTACCTTTCAACCTTTCTCGTAGAAAGCTTTTTTCCAGTCCACTAGAATTTTTCGTTGAATGAGGGTTTCCGCGATAAATACAAGCTACGTATGTGGTTAATTCCGCAGAGTACGTTCTATAAAACCAGACTGGGATTCCATCTGAATCTGGAGATTTCAACTCTTTCAGTTGCGTCACTACGTCAGGCATACCTGTTTCTATGTCTTCCATGCCGATGTCTGTGCGACATTTAAACGACGTTTATTTGTGTCATCCTCCGGCTTGAATGATTTCTTAAACATGAAATTTAAAACTTTAGTTTTCCTTTTGCATATTTCTGTTGCCACCCCCAACACGTCGATGAGTCTTGATAGAAGCTTTCAGAACCTAGCAGTGATTTTAAGTGTGACAAGAAGTTCCTCGGGTTTTGTTTATTATATTTGATGAGTGAGATTCCAGTTTTGACAGTAATGGTATTTAAAAATGTTTCTATTATTCGAGTAACGTTTTATTTTGAAAATAAGAGGCATCATTCACTTTACTGGAAACAATTTTCGAAGCATTTCCTTGACACAGTATGCAACGCAGGGGCTGAGGTGATTTCGAGAGAGAAAAACTAGATCTTGAAGTGTTAGAAATAATGTTTAAGAAATGGTTCAAATGGCTCTGAGTACTATGGGACTTAACTTCTGAGGTCATCAGTCCCCTAGAACTTAGAACTACCTAAGCCTAACTAACCTAAGGACATCACACACATCCATGCCCGAGGCAGCATTCTAACCTGCGACCGTAGCGGTCGCGTGGTTCCAGACTGTAGCGCCAAGAACCGCTCGGCCACTCCGGCCTGCAGAAATAATTCAAATAATACATAAAACTCCATAGAAAAAATGTACACGGCAGCTTAAGTCAGAAATAAATGTTGAAAATAATAGTAGCAAACAAACGGATTACAGCAGCCACTTCACTAATACGCAGTATTAGTAAAGTAATAATAATAATTCCCCCAGAAAAAAGGTATGTCTTCAAGAAACTAGGTTACCGTAAAAACCGCTTACACAAGATTAGTCTGATTACAGCGCGTACTTAGGCATAGCAAGTGAATGGTATGGAAATAATCTCTAACAAGTGGCATACTACATCTCTTCCACTTTTATTACAACCGAAAAGCTGCACGAATCTGTAACACTACACTGTTTCGACATAAAGAACCTTGTCCGGAAGCCGATCAGATTACAGGGCGTTGTAGTACGTAATGCAGTATATATCTTCACACGTCATACTACAGACTAAATGTTTCTTCCTATGCTATACAGTAGCACAACACCAAAGGAAATACTAAGGCTTATTCATGATGCTATTGATGAACAGCGCTGACTAGACTCGATTAGTCATAAAGCACAGTACCGAAATTCGCAATAAAACATAATGTAATGAAAGTACTTGATTAGAATCCAGCCATTGGCCGATATTTTTTTTATAAATTTATTTGTCTTTACATCAGTTAAAAACGTCAACACAATGTCTATACGTGTCTTAAGGCCATTGTGATAGCATTTAACAAATGTTCATGTTCATTACCATTTCTGTGTTTGGACGTAAAAACCGTTTTGTGTATCAGTTGAGATGATTATGTAGCTTCTCTTGACTGTTAAAGTAGCTTATTTATACACTTAATCATTGTATTTTGACCTTCAGTTATTTTCAAGTCAGACACAGCAAAGTGTTTTCTCTTTCGCCACTTAACCACGACATTTTTGCCTCTTGAGGTAGGTAAAAGGCTGAAACTGTATTACCGGATTGTGTAAATAAATAATTTTAATACTCAGAGGCGACTATGGCACCTTTGAAAATGGAAGTAACATTCCCATCATGAAATTTGCTTCTGTAATTTAAAGACTTAACTTCGTTTTCTTTTTCGGGCAATCCATCAGGAAAGATACTAAGAGTTCATACATGTACTGTTAACTTAAAGATAAATGTATATGTAAAAAGCTGTAAGCTCAAGTGCACAGTTTACATTGAAATGCCATTAGCTAAGGAAGTAAAAGTTCAATTTACTCTTTTTTATATGAGTAGATCATTAAACTTTTATGTGGCTACTAGCTTACATCCATTCGGGGCAGTCAGATGGAACAGACGATTTGCCGACTTTTCGGCATATAAACATGGATCCGCAAATGTTTAGCTACAGAGTTACGGCTAATAAAAGATTTTGCCTGAAATTATCAACTTCGCTAACATGAAACCATCGCAAAACAATACGAGGTTAAAGTAAAGCACAATTTCCATTTATTTTGTTGTTATTGGTCTGGTTAATCTTATAAAACGCATCACAGACGTGTATCTGCAGTAGTATTCCATAACATCCAGAGAAGCAAAGAAATAATTTCGTAAATTTTTAATTTAATAACTACTTCGCCCCATTTGTTTTTCAAATTCCAGACAACCGCATACTTATTGATACAATGTTGGTCAAAAGCTAAAATTTTCTCACAGTCCATAAAGATAGTCCTGATCATTCATCACAGTAAACTTGTAATGTTTTTTTTTCTCAAAGTCTGAGCAGTAAAAGAAAATGCAAACGGAAGTAGTGGATTTCCATGCAGTCTTGAAGAAGTAGTCTTGTCCTTCCAACGGAAAGACAGTGCTGACTCTTGACATGCAGACAGGTAATGGGCCACAACAGAGCAAACCCACAGCAGAGTCAGTCGACGTTTTGAGGAATATTGGTAGGTAGGTCATCACAGAGCAGACCCCCTGTAGTCCTGGTAGAGATTACGGTATTGGTGGCCCACCAGAGGTGCAGGACCACTGCAGTCCTTGTAGAAATAATGGTACAGGTGTGCCATTAAAGATTCAGACCCACTGTAGTCCTTGCAGAGACGGCCAGCAGCTATCTGCTGCGACTGTGCAGGTGCACAATCACCACCGAAGTGTCTTGCGGACAATATAGCAAGTCCATAAACCACCACTTGTGCATGCACAAAGATTTTGGACTTGTCCTTAGAACCAGCAATGCTGTTAATCAGTACCTTGCTGAATTCTTAACACACGTGCAATCACTAACAGTCCCAACTTCTCACATATTGTGCATTACTATGACCAACAGAAATATGTGCAGTGAAATGAATGCTTAATTTGAAGAACTCGTGTCTATATAATTATAAATTTAATATATAAGAATACAATTACAAAGGTACAAAATACATTATTAAAGAACATAACAATACAGATAACATTTGTAGTAATAGGGTCTTTACAAAAGAATAGAAATAAGCACATACATCAGTGTTACAAGAATTATGACATAAGTACATACATCAAAGATCAGAATAACTTTTGAAACTTCACACATGAGCATTAAAACAAAACAGAATAAATAATGTCTAAACAGCTTTACAAAGTAAATAACATATTATAAATGCAAATTATATTTGAGGATAACAGTATTCCTCATCGTAGTGAATGTAGCTTAGTACTAGAAAAATTCTACAACATAAATCGTATTAGCTAAACACATAAAGACAGGAAAAAGACAAATACACAAGGGTATATTAACACATAGAGGGATAACACAAAAGGAAAGGACAGGGTTTGTTTTACTGCTGTATTTTGCATGGAGATCTTCCTTCGTTCATCATTATTCCCAAAGCCTGCTTTCTGTATTCTATTCATCTTCTTTTAAAATAATTATTCTTCATTGTACAGTACCTTTTCCTTTACAAACTTTTTTCGTATAACTTCTCAATGCATTTCTTCCAATTCATCATAACTCATTCTCTTATATAGCCTACCTCAACTTAATCTAACTTAAATCTACTGAACTCAGATGCTAAACTGAGGAACGAGGCAATGCAGCAGCACAAAACAATTAACGCAAACAGCAATGACAAAAAAATGGATATTGGCAAAACAAGCATCATAAATTAGCAAAGCAAATGCAATATTACAACTAATATAAGGCAATGCGCAGCAAATAAGAAAAATAAATCATTAGTAAAACTAGCTTAACAGAATAATACAAAGTGAAATTTAGTAGCACTATGCCTGGCAAACAGCAGCAGCAAATGCAATAACTTATATCAAAATATGGCAAAGCTGAAGCAGAAAAAATATTACACTAAAGATGGCCATGTCTAATACGTATGTCACATCTTAACACTAGAGTGATGCATCACAATTTATTCTACAAAAGAAATTACCAAGTACTTGAAAAGAAAATTATGTATGCAATTCCTGTGAAGGGAAATTTCTTTTGTCTTCCGTCGTATTTTTTGAGTACATCATAAAGTTATTCTTTACTAGGTCTGTAGGCATAAAATATTTATATTAGTACATCTATAAAATTTTGTTTTGAGGAATGCTGCAGGGCAGCTAGAAACTAGATATTAAACAAATTGAGCAACCTCAAACTAGAAAGACAATAGATGTAAAAATGTTTCTCATCATTTCATTAGGCATTTTAGTAAATTTCATAAATTAAGAGCTCCACAGTGTAATCATATGTTTGCTCGTGACGTATTTGCGACGCTTTCTACAAATAAATGTCAATAGCGAGGATAATGGCCTCTTTTTTTCCTCTGAAAGTACACACTAATGGCTTTTTTCCAGGCGACTGCCGTGCAGCTGGGTGCCCACGGCGCATTACATGAAGGTGGTCACTTAACTTTCTTACCGAAATATTTTAGACACCAGTTTGCACTACAGTGACAGTCTGATATAAAAATTTCACAGGTCGAGAATTTGCAGTACAAATGTGTAGAAACAAAATCCTGTAAATATTACAGTATCCAAAAAATTTTCGTCGACGTTGTGGTACATTCACGCATTTACACACATTTCATAAGTCTTAAAGTACGATTCTTGGTTTCCAACATCCTTTTTCTCAAGTCAGAGTCCCTAACCACTACTCGTTATTCCTTACCTTATTACACATATACATGTTCGTCGACACTTCTTCAATATTTCATCATAATAAATGCATAGCATAATCAAATTCCTCATATAGCATCAGATTATTGATCATAAACATACCTCAACAGCATAACACACATTGTCATCATAATAATAACATCATAACACCTCAGTCAAATCTCAAAAACATAGTAGCTTCCTGCAATAATTTCAAAACCTAAAAAATTATCTGCTTATTTCAATATTGTCATCTACCTCAAATGTACTTTAAAAATCGTGATCCCACACCAAATACATAATTCAAAGCACTCATAGTATCACAATGGCTCCGAAAAAATATGAACAGTTCACAAAGTACGGACAAAATACAATTTCGTAAATGTGAAGTTAACCAACTGTGTAATTGTGTAAACATGTGTCACTGATGTAGTAAAAAAAAAAGATTGTCTCTCAGTTAAGTGATCAGATAGCTGTGCAATTTGTGTATTAGAGAAATATGGTACCGATGTGTAAAGTTGTATAAGCAAATACCATATTAGCTAGGGCTCCTTGTGCTTGCCAAACACATGGTACACAAATTAGGCGTGTACCGCCCTGAGGATTAATGTAATTATACCCTCAGGTGTTACAGATTACAGCAATGGAATGAAATGTATCACGGAAAACCTTTGTATCATTGTACTTCAAATATCTTTAATAATAAATGTTTTAAGTACAAAATTAATCACTCAAATACGTGTACTGTAACGCTAAACTGTGCGTCTTGTTGTAAGATAATCTCTGTGGAAGTGTCGTAGTTATCGTCCTCCGAAAGCTAAGTTCTGCAGAAGTAAATGTACTTACCACATGAAAAACAAAAGTGAAATGCTTTGCGTATAGATATTTTAGTTATTACGCTTATTTCCGTGGTGAAGAAAGTACTGTGCTGTAACGTATTGCTGTGCTACGGAAAAGGCTGTCTCCTTGTAGCTGTACCACAAAAGTTACTACTTAAACATGTTTTACTTTCCAGAATAATTCAGAAAAACTGTGCACATATAAAACAGAAACAACGCAAAAGCAACATTGTAAAATGTTACTCATTAGTAGCGTCGTGATAAAATCGTGTAGCTGTCATATAAACTAACCACCGTGTCATCTGGTATCTCAAAGAAAGTACTTTAAATCTAGAATCTATTTTCAAGTAAACCAAAATGTTGCATTAAAATCTCATTAGCAGTAGTGGTAAATGTTCTAAGTATGTGAGCCTTATAGTCGTTACGTAATCGTGCAACTAACAAGCAAGACTGTACACACACAATAACACTGTGTCTTCTGTTCACAATAACAATGCATTCGTAATTTCTGTTAAAATAAGTTCTCTTGGTTCTTGACTGGATATTGAAGTTCAAACATTGTTGCATGTTAACAGAATCTAAGTCTGACGAAGCATACTAGTAATGTAAAGTGAAAAGTTATATGGCAAAGACAAAGTTAAAAAGCAGATTATCCTTCAATAAACGGTTTTACATGTGAAATGAGATGCAATCTTTTACCCTTTCTAGTGCGCAGAGTTTCAGCTTCAAAGCAGTTATCATGCTGTGTACGTCGGTAAGGAATGCTAAAATTTTTCTCAAGGTTAGCGTCGAAGTTATTTTTCTCTGAGCCAGCCGGCGCACGTGGCTGTCTGCGGTGCGAGTCACTCTCCGTCTCTTTGTTGGCGCGCGTCGTTATTAGGATTAGGAGACCTAACTTCTACAAATTCACCTTGACGAGAGTGCCCCACTCTGTTTGAATCTCGCCAGTTCTGATGCAATTCAAGTCTGTCGTTACGATTATAGCGTCTGTCGTCATGTCGGTAGTTCCTGTAGTTTCTTTCTTGTCAGTTAAGTGTTGGAGAATTTCTCCCTGAATTATCACTGCACGGTGGACCGTTGCGTCTGAAGTTATTCTGTCTCCCGAGATAATAATAGTTCTGGTTGCCATATTGTCTGTTTCTACGATTGTCTCTTTTATAATCGTTACTACGGAAACGTGATCTTTCTCTGTAACTATTACTCTGACAGTGGTTGTCATATGGGTGGTGTCTGTTTTGGTCACGATTTAAGTTGTAAGAATAGCCTTGTCGTGTATTATTTCTGTCATCGCGGAATTGTGACAGATGTGACCTCTAATTGTTGTGCTCCTGTTTTCGCGTTCCGCGGTTGTCAGTGTCAATTTCCAGTTCTTGTAACAGTCCGTGAAAAGCTTCAATGTCGTCTTTGCAACGTCCTGATAAAATAATATGTCGTAAATGTTCAGGCAGTTTGATTAAGCAAGTGCGGATGAGTTCTGAGGGGCTATATGGGTTTGAAAGATACTGATTCTTATGTACCATGTCTTCAAAATATTTCATAAGACTGGAAAATTCAGATTGTTCGAAACGTTTCATAATTATGATGCTATGTTTTACTCGGTCTTGTGTAGCTTGAGACCATTAGGCTGAGAGGAAGGCATGATAAAATTCTCCTTCACTGTGACAATCGTGAATGACCGATCGCATTCTTGCAGCTGGTTCATTCTCCAAGTAGCCACCCATAAATTCTAACCTGTGCTCCAATGACCAGTTGGGAGGAAATCAATGAGAGAATTGATGAAGCCATGCTTGTGGACGAATGTCGTTGTCAGAATTCTGAAATGTTTTGAATTTACGTGTAGTAATGAACAGCTTATAGTCAAAATCATCATGTCGACGAGTCGCACATCGCTCATTGTTACTTCGTTTCGGCGGTTCCATCTCAAAATCGAATGCGCCTTGCCAATTTCTTTCATAATTTCCGAAGTGTCCTGTGTTATAATTTTGTGGTTGTTCCGTATTTCTATGTCCCTCTTCCCGTACTGGAGCGTGAGTGTGCTCTGAAATATGTAATCATTGTATTGTAGAGTCTCTTTTTATTTCTTTCTTGTTATTCTTATTATTTGTCTGGCATGGAGAGTTAGGCTACATGGGTTCTTCCCTTGGCTCAGAGGATGAGGTACAATAAAACATCCCTTACTCCAAGAGTTATTTATTGACAAACATTTCCTTGACAACAGTGCATTCAACGGACTTCAACCGGTTTACTTTACTCGCTTGGTTCAGTGCTTCCATAGCAACACGGCGTAGTGGCCTCGGTACTGGCGGCGGCGGGAGATGCTAACGTAGACTGCAAGGAATGCCCCAGAAACAGCAGCTGACGACGGCCGCACGTGGCGAGCGCTGCTTACGCGGCAAGGCGTTGTGCCGGCGAGTGTACTGGCTTGCAATTCCGAGCGGCTGGCCGGCCACTGCGATGACGAAAGTTGCCCCATGCTAGGAGCGAACCCGTGTTCTCAGATTCGGCGGCTCTGGGCGGCGTCCATTGAACTGGAGTTCTTCCCAATTCACGGGTGATTTCACTGGTTCAGCCGCATCCCTTCGTCCGAACCAGTCACCCGGGTTATTCACTATACGTCTCCCTCTGTTGCTATTGATGAGACTTCGACTTTAATGACTTGACTCAGAACAAAGACTCGACTTCTGTGACTTACTGGCGAAGGGACGACATCTTCTTCTTTCTTCGTAAGTCGTGGTAACTAGACGCTGTTATCAGGTTCGATGCTGTCCTATGACCTCCATAGCTGCCGCTTCTTCTTCATGCGTACCGTCGGGAGTACATCAGCAAGCCCAGCAAACGTCACGAGGCTTCCGGATCATGACAAGCGTACTCCATAAGTTGACCAGCACTTTCAGCAGACTTCGAGCAGACTCTCAACGGACTTCAGAAGAAGTTGCAAACTTCGAGAGGGAGCTGCCTCTTTCCGGGGTATTTATTTCGTGTTCCTGCTGACGGCGTGACGTTTGTAGCACAGTGACTGACCTCTGTGGTTCGATGCTAGAAGGCTCCCTCGTGTATCGTACACGTGACTTATGCTGGCTCCTGATCCGTCTGCCCTGCTTTCCAGCGGGGCGGGCAATGTCCTCCGGACGACGCCCCCAGTAGACTGCTGACTGCTTGGTTCGCATACTCGATCGGACGATTACCTCTCCGCGGTCCTGCTCCACTTCCGTGTATCTGCTAGCGTGCTTGAGTCCCTGTAACTTCCTTCACCAAGTCTTTACTTAATTAACTAATATTTACACATACGATTACTACACCTATTACAGTGTTACTTGTGCCAACTGATCTTGTACTTCCCGGATTTCTCTTTTGTACTGTGTATTGATTTGATTTTGTTTGAATTTTCCAATTTTTTCATACTCTTCAGTGTCCGTGAAGGCTACAGGTCTTGTGTCATTCAGATCATCATCTACCTTTGTAGATAAGTTAGTGAAATGATCTGAAAGTTCGGCTACCTTATCCGATAGTGAAATTATTTCCTCTGTGAGTTTTTCTGAACCAAGTTTCAGAGTGTCCATTTGTGTTGAAATCGTATCTACTGTGTCCTTTAAGTCTTCCTGAGTTTTTGCAAGTTGCGTAACCGAATCGGTAGATGCAACTGAGTCAATTTTAGCTTGCAAGGTGTCGTGATTTTCATGAACAATAGTTTGCAGTTCTTTTATGGCTGCTTCGTGATTCTGTAATGCATTTTCATGGCGCGAAAAAATTGGTTGGAAATGCTCACAAATTTGTGTTTTTACGTCATAACAGACTTTCTGACATTTTGATTCAATGTTATGTAACTCAGTAGTTCAATCTTCACGTGTTTGTTCAAGTGTGGTGTCTAACTTCCGAAGATTTTGTTCCATTGTGTCTAACTTTTGAAGCTTTTGCTGTGTTTGTCTCTGATTTTGTTCCATTGTGTCTAACTGTTGCTGTGTTTGTCTTTGGTGTTGGTCCATCGTGTCCAACTTTTGAAGATTTTGTCCCATTTGTTTCTGATTTTGTTCAAGCGTTGTGTCTAACTTTTGTAGCCTTTGTCCCATTTGTTGCATTAACTGTAATAACAGTGCACTGGTGTCTGAAACATGTTCCTCAGTGCTATTCGGCAGTGCATTAGAACCGGCAATATTCGCAGTTTGAAAAGCAGAAAATGTATCTTGACTTATTTGAGAAAATGGTGAGGACGCAAAACCTGAATCTACAGTATTTGCAAGATTGTGTCCTGTCATTTTGGAATCCTGAGGCGAGCTGTTGCCGACCGATCGATCGATAATGCTTCCCTGTTCACTAATTGTTACACTGCATACACCATTATTTGTAGCCCTCTCTGTTTCCATATGCACAGTTACCAAATTACTACTTTGAACATTAGTTAATTCATTACATGGTGTCGCTAACACTGGCGACAACATCGATGTACTGTGGAGACCTAACGCCCCACGTGTAGAGCAATTCGGCGGTACGTCCACCCGGCCTCCCGCATGCCCACTATACGCCCTCGCTCAAAGTCCGTCAACTGCTGTCGCGGCATGCTACCAGTGTTAAAGACTGCGATGGAGCTCCGTATGCCACGGCGAACTGGCTGACACTGACGGCGGCGGTGCACAAATGCTGCGCAGCTAGCGCCATTCGACGGCCAACACCGCGGTTCCTGGTGTGTCCGCTGTGCAGTGCGTGTGATCATTGCTTGTACAGCCCTCTCGCAGTGTCCGGAGCAAGTATGGTGGGTCTGACACACCGGTGTCAATGTGTTCTTTTTTCCATTTCCAGGAGTGTAAAGGATTCAAGCTTTCGTCTTCACTGTCATTTCTCAGTTTACTTTGGAGCCTAGTATTACGTTTTTCACACGCCATTATTGTCAATATATTTCACACGACAATACAGAAAAACACAATTTGAAGAGCAAAACTAAGAGAACACATTAACATAGCACTGAAAATAACATCTAGTTAATTGTACGCGCAGCTGCGATATACTTGGTGCAATTTTACATGCGTGCCACACCTGTTTTACTGTACAACCATGAAAGATTGCAACTACAAAGGAGACTCTCTCTATAATTACGCGCTAGTAATAAACAATAGCTACACTAATTACACAAACTACAAGAAAAAATCTGAAGTTTCCAGTGAGGTATCCTCGGCTAAGGGTCAACATATGAAACGTCCCCTTTAGAAAAATTATACATGACTGTGCTTAAACTGACACACAATATTTTTAGCGCAACGCAATCTGACTTTCAATAATCCCTACAAATGAATGGCCCTGAGTAACTAACCTATACCTTTCACAAGTCACTTACCTAACAAAAATCTTCGTTACTCGAACTACTGGAATACAGCTAGCGCCACTACTGCCATCTAAATACACTCCTGGAAATTGAAATAAGAACACCGTGAATTCATTGTCCCAGGAAAGGGAAACTTTATTGACACATTCATGGGGTCAGATACATTACATGATCACACTGACAGAACCACAGGCACATAGACACAGGCAACAGAGCATGCACAATGTCGGCACTAGTACAGTGTATATCCACCTTTCGCAGCAATGCAGGCTGCTATTCTCCCATGGAGACGATCGTAGAGATGCTGGATGTAGTCCTGTGGAACGGCTTGCCATGCCATTTCCACCTGGCGCCTCAGTTGGACCAGCGTTCGTGCTGGACGTGCAGACCGCGTGAGACGACGCTTCATCCAGTCCCAAACATGCTCAATGGGGGACAGATCCGGAGATCTTGCTCGCCAGGGTAGTTGACTTACACCTTCTAGAGCACGTTGGGTGGCACGGGATACATGCGGACGTGCATTGTCCTGTTGGAACAGCAAGTTCCCTTGCCGGTCGAGGAACGGTAGAACGATGGGTTCGATGACAGTTTGGATGTACCGTGCACTATTCAGTGTCACCTCGACGATCACCAGAGGTGTACGGCCAGTGTAGGAGATCGCTCCCCACACCATGATACCGGGTGTTGGCCCTGTGTGCCTCGGTCGTATGCAGTCCTGATTGTGACGCTCACCTGCACGGCGCCACACACGCATACGACCATCATTGGCACCAAGGCAGAAGCGACTCTCATCGCTGAAAACGACACGTCTCCATTCGTCTCTCCATTCACGCTTGTCGCGACACCATTGGAGGCGGGCTGCACGATGTTGGGGCGTGAGCGGAAGACGGCCTAATGGTGTGCGGGACCGTAGCCCAGCTTCATGGAGACGGTTGCGAATGGTCCTCGCCGATACCCCAGGAGCAAGTGTCCCTAATTTGCTGGGAAGTGGCGGTGCGGTCCCCTACGGCACTGCGTAGGATCCTACGGTCTTGACGTGCATCCGTGCGTCGCTGCGGTCCGGTCCCAGGTCGACGGGCACGTGCACCTTCCGCCGACCACTGGCGACAACATCGATGTACTGTGGAGACCTCACGCCCCACGTGTTGAGCAATTCGGCGGTACGTCCACCCGGCCTCCCACATGCCCACTACACGCCGTCGCTCAAAGTCCGTCAACTGCACATACGGTTCACGTCCACGCTGTCGCGGCATGCTACCAGTGTTAAAGACTGCGATGGAGCTCCGTATGCCACGGCAAACTGGCTGACACTGACGGCGGCGGTGCAAATGCTGCGCAGCTAGCGCCATTCGACAGCCAACACCGCGGTTCCTGGTGTGTCCGCTGTGCCGTGCGTGTGATCATTGCTTGTACAGCCCTCTCGCAGTGTCCGGAGCAAGTATGGTGGGTCTGACACACCGGTGTCAATGTGTTCTTTTTTCCATTTCCAGGAGTGTAAAAGATTCAAGCCACTGAAGGCACTAACTACTGATAGGCACAGTTAGCGAATGAAAGATTTTGATAAAGGACAAACAATGTTTTTACCTAGTGTTCAAAAGTCATAATGTATATAGCAGTTCATGACATCCAGTCTTACAAATTTCAAAACTCCGCCATCTCTCTCCCCACATCCACCACGGCTCACCTCCAACTGCGCAACCCTACGCGCTGTCAACAGCCAACAGCCCAACACTACAATAGCGAACAACAATGCAAACCAGCCACAGACTGTACACAGCACATCCAGTGATTTTCATACAGAGCGCTACGTGGCATTACCAATATAAAAACCTAAACAGCCTACTTACAAATAGTTTTGTGTAGCATGTTTCGCCCTTGCTGATATCGTTAGAAAATCGCTACAGCAATCCTAGAGTAGGAGTTGTCTGACGCCGTGCAGCAGTCCTGCTCCAGGCTGGGGTGCGAAAGAATTGGCGCATTAATCAGCGCGGGTTTGAGGCCATGGAATTCATCGTCCGCCACGTCGTCCCATTCCTATGGCGTCTTTTTTCCTGTGAGCTGCCATAGCCGCGACGTCGCTATTTGCTTCATATGGACGAATCGTTTATAGAAATGTGCAATGCCAAGGAAGCTACGTAGTTGTTTCTTGGTTGTTGGCGTGGCAAATTTCGTAATTGGCTCTATTTGGTCCGGGTCTGGTGTGATTCCTTCCGCGGTAATGATATGTCCAAAGAATTTTACTCGTGATGTTTCTGTGCATGACTTCGTGATGTTTGCGGTTACGCCGCATTCTTTGAAGGTCTGTAGGATTTCTCTGACGATCGCACTGTTTCCTCTCCGCGTCGGTTCCGCTATCAAGAGGTCGTCCACGTAGGTGGTGATCCTTTGGTTAATGGAATCCTTCATGCTGCTGTCGAGTCCTCTGATGAAGGCAGATAAAGACACGTTTAGCCCGAATGGTAGATATTTAAATCGATAGCATTCCCCGAATGCAACGAACGCTGTGTATTTCCTGCTGTCAGGGTGAAGCATAATTTGCCAAAACTGGACCGCAAGTCAAGAGATGAAAAAACCGAGACACCATGGAAATTTTGTTACGTTCCTCTAGAGTTTCCGAACGACCTGCCTAGGGCTTAATGATTGCACTGATTTGGCTCGAATCCAGCACCAAACGGATCGAGCCGTCAGCCGTCTCTATCACTGTGAGCGGGTTGTTGTATGTAGAGCTTGTTGGTTCAAAGATGTCTTCGTCAAGCTTCCTCTTGATCTCGACAGAAACCTTCTGTTGTAGGCGTGTGGGATTTGGTAGGGACGCACGAAGGATCTAGTGTGTTCCCGCACCCGAAACGCAGACATGAAATTGCGCATTACCCCTGTTTTCGGTAGAAAGACATCCGCGTTTTCCTTTAATATCCCCTCTACCTCTTCTTTTTTCCTGTGTCAGGATGTTTACTAAATTCCCTAGCATGTGATCAACAGCATCGCGCACCTGTCGTCGAATTTTCTCAACATCTTCATTGTTGCGGCTACACTCATGGCGCCACGATTGATTTTTCTCTTCCCCCCTTTAATCTGGTTAGTTTGGATTGCGGCATTCGGCAGGGATTTACACACGTATTACGTGGTCTGCAAAGGTAATCATGAAGATTACCTTTGTAGACCGTCTTTATGTACAGTCAGTTTTCCTCGGCCTACATCCAATACGGCCTGTTGTTGATTTAGAAAATCCATGCCAGATATTATTTCAATTGCCAAAGAAGGGACGACCAGAAAGTTCGCTCCTGAGGTATGCCCTCCGCAGCTGAACGTCAACCTGGTATGTAACTGCACTTTTGTAGGCTTCCCTCTCAGAGCGTCGATGACATTGACTTTCTTCAGCGTGAGTGCCGACCAAGAATGATTCACAGTGCATTTATTGTATGCCGAATCCGATATCGCCGTCAATTGAACTCCACTATCCGCAATCCCGTTTCGATTGACCTTATCTACTGTGATGTGAATGATGGGGTGTAAATCCGGTTGTGTCATGATTTCCTTCTCTTCCCGCAGCAGTTCTCTTGTATCTTCCTACTATAACAAGTTAATATCGCACATTCGGATAATTTTTACGGGATTGTTTTGAGCTGAGTCCGCAGCGGCTGTGTGTCAGTTCCTGTTTGAATTTTCTCTGCGTGAACCCTGTGATAGGTTAGGTAGCCTCAATTCGATATATTAGCTACGTTGATTATTCCATTGACCTTGACCGTTGTATGTCCTGCTTTTGCTTTTCTGTTGGTCCCTAAAATCCTGTTGATCCTGGTTCGAGTTCTGTTGCTCTCTACAGTTTTCGTTTCGTCAGTAGTAGTAGTTGTTGTTATGATTATAATTTCCTCGTCTTCTTATATTTTCCTATGATGGCTGATTATTCCCACTGAAGTCTTAATTTTTTGTCTCTGTTCGATCGATGTTGCCTCCCATTTCTTCCATCATCCTTCCTCTCTAGCGAATCTGGCATTATTTCTACTTCTTTCTCACGAGTTGTGAATTTCATTCACGCCCTAGAGTTCGCACAGCGCATTCTTGAAAGCTTCGATTGAATTGCTGCATCTACCGACGAGCAGTTGCTGGTAATGTAAAGGTAATTTAATGTAGCATTGCCTTATAATTTCCTTTGGACTGTACGGTTGATCCAAGATTTGGTTCTTCTTGACCAGGGATTCGAAGAATTTGACAGGACTGTGAAATCCTGACGCGTCTAAGTCCCTTCCTAACACAATCTGTTGAATAAAATGTTCTCGCTTTTCCAGCCACGTCAGTTCGAATAAAATCCTCGAGCTTTCGATGGCCATCTCGCCATCGTCGTCGAGAGTTTACTGACTGCCGGGGCTGCTACGGTTCCTCGCTTATATAGGCATGATGACATCATCAGTAGCCAATCAGGTAGACCCAATGTGACGCGCGTGCGTAAGTCGACTTGGGCAGCTAGCGGAGCTATTGCACGAGTCAGCGCCGGTGACGTCAGGTGGCGCCAGGGGCAGGCGCCACGTTTGAAACTGCCGCTCCCGCGTCGCGCATCTGTCTTTGCTTTCTTTCGATGCCCACCACCCGCCCTCATGCCCTGCTGAGTGTGTAACCCTGGTCTCTGTTGAAATTGTTGCTATTTCAACTCCCAACACGCCATTTCTACAAGCTAAGAATCGTAAAAGTACCTCATCATTTTAGCGCCCTAGCAGGCTCCATCAACGTGTGCTCAGGCTATAAACTTTCTCAGAGTCTTCTTCAAGTTTCGTCAAGTTGTAATGAAATCTTTAATAATTTTCCGTATGCGAAAAATATGGGAGATGGTAATTCGTCCTCTCTCAAGGTAAAAGAAGGGATCCATACAATTACAGACCAACACCCTCGTCATCAGTTTGCTGCAGAATTCTTAAACACATTCTGAGTTCGAATATAATAAATGTCCTTGAGGTAGAGAAGATACTGTCCAGAAAACAGCAAGGATTTAGAAACTCACTTTGCTCTTTTCTCACATGAGTACAAACCAAGGATGGAGGGAAACAGGCCGATTCTATATTCATACATATACGGAAAGTGTTTGCCATGGTGCTCGACTGCAAACTGTTGACGAAGATCCGAGCATACGGAGGAGGTTCCCAGACACCTGAGAGGAAAACAGTACATTGTCCTCGATGATGGGTATTCGTCAGAGACAAGATTCTCGTTAGGGGTGCCCGATGGAGTGTGATAGGACCACTGTTACTCCCCTACAAATAATGATCCGATGAGCAGGGTAATGTGCGATTTACGCCTGTTTTATGAAGACGCTGTGGTGTGTGGGAAGGTCTCGTTAAGTGACTGTGGGAGCATACAAGATGACCTACACATAATTCCTAGTTTGTGTGATGAATAGCAGATTGCTCTAAATTCACGAAAAATTCGAGTTAACGCAGAAGAGTAGAAAAAACAAACCCGCAATGTTCAAATGTAGCTTTAGCAGGGTACTGCTTGACATCTATACGTCGAATAAATATCTATGTTTAACGCTGCGAAGGCATATGAAATAAAACGAGCACCTAAGGATTGTAGTAGGGAAGACGAATGGTCGACTTCGGTTTACTGGGAGAGTTTAAGAAAAGTGTAGTTCATCTGTAAAGCACACCGCATAGAGGACAGTTGTGTGACACACTCTTTCGTACTGTTATAGAGTTCCGGATCCACACCAGGTCTCGTTGAAAAAAGATATCGTAGCAATTCGGAGGCGGGCTACTAGCTTTGTTGCCGGAAGGTTCGATCAGCACACAAATATTATGGAAATGCTACGCATATGGGAATTCGTGGAGGGAAGAGGACGCTCTTTACACGAGGCTCTATTACGGATGTTTAGAGAACCAGTATTATTTGCGAGTGGAACAGGACAAGAAATGAAAGCATGTGGCACCCTCCACCACGCAGCGTACGGTGGCTTGCGGAGGATGTGCGTAGATGCAGAACAATTTATGCTTAGATTACTGCTGTTCATATAAAACGAACTTACAACTGCTACTCTGCTGGCGGATATGCAGCGCTGGTCTGGCATAACTCCTGCCGTGCTAGGCACGTGCACACCGCTCAGAACGAGATGTGCCGCATAATCACTGGGTCCCTGAGATCCACTACAGTGGAGCAGCTGTATCACCTAGCAGGTATAGCACCGCCCGACATCAGGCGTGAAGCATCTGCTCGAGCAGAAGGACGTAGAGCATTGACATCTGACACTCGCCCATTATTTGGCCATTCGCCAGCACAGTCTCGCTTGAACTCCAGAAAAACTTTTGTAATGGTCTATGTAAACAACAACATAAACCAATGGCTAGACATAGAGAATTGGAATTTGTGGCAAGGGGACCAAACTGCTGAGGTCGTAGGTACCTAAGCTTACACAGTACTTAATCTAACTTACGCCGGGGACAAAACACACACCTATGGCCGAGGGAGGACTCGAACCTCCGACGGCAGGAGCCGCGCGTACCGTGACAAAACGTCTGAAACCTCGCGGCTACCACGCGCGGCGAAAAATACTGCTCCTCTAGTCTGGAGACAACCTAAAGTAGAACTACCTCCTAGTGATAATGAGAACTGGTGTACCTGTAAGTCCCTCAACAAATGACGAACCGGTGTTGGGCAGTGTAAAGAAACTCTTGAAAAATGGGGATACGCTAGAGGGCCCTAGACTTGTGAGTGTGGAGAGGAGTAGGCGATGTCTCACCTGCGCAGCTGCCGCCTGTGTCCGTCATCATGCACCAAAGAAGAGTTGATATTGGCCAGTTCTAACGTCTTGGACGTTCCCCGTTTCTGGGCAATGGCAATTTAATTCAATGTCTGTTAGTCTATACTTAAGTATATTTACGAATGTTCATTTATGTACAATTACTTCTAACTGTATGCTAACTGTAATGCTTCGAACGTAGTTCACTTTTGGGCAAAAGTAAGTTAATTATGGATTTTTTGTCCTTTTTCATGTATACATGTTAGTGTCCATTGTTTATTTACGTGTTTTATAACTGTTAATTTCTGTTAATTCCCTTGTAATTGATGCCTTTGACACACTACCGAAATAGTTGACTACAGAACGTGTAATGAATCCCGGAATACTGGACATACAGAAGGACAGCTGTTCGAATCAGCAGGCCTCGTTTATGTTATATAATTTAAGATCGTGCAAAAAATACTGTGAGTGTTTGTGTCTTTGAGCACCAACACGTTCGATGGGAAATGATGTAGTGACCGCCACAGTGGAAACTGCAAGGGTGATACTGCAACTTCGGGTTCTCTTTTCATTTGCAGGTTCTAACGGACCTGATACCTACCAAAGTACAGTCATCAGATACAGGAGAAGCAGGCCAAGAAATGATAATTACTTACTGTCAGTGAAATATTTCGACTAGTCTAACTTACTGGAGCATCTTCAGACCAGCAGCGCCCCTATTTGAAACAAAACACGCGCTGCTGAATCGTGACCGTTCTTAACAGTTATTTTTACTTACTGCCAGGTTCACCGGACGGAGCAGCACTTCAGATTTTTTTCTTTTTTCTGTGAGCTGCGCATTTTATGAAACGTGCACATTCTCCCCAGACGTGAACCAAACGACATATTAAACCTTGTGAGATGACAGAATTGTAAGATTGTGGCCTGTCAGTGGGAAAGACAGTGGTTGAAATCTCCATTTGGCACTTAAGACATGGGTGATATCCTTACTCGATTAAGGTAAAAGCCGGGATGGTTCCTTTGATAAGGAGAAAGGCGATTTACTTTACTTATTACGTCCATTAGAGCACCTCCTCAGCCGTCGTCGACGCGAGGTTAGACAGCAATTACCCTCCATTCTTCCTCAGAAACATATTCACGGCAACCATGAAAATCTCGTAGCTGCATGTGATACCCTCTGACGGTTAGCTTGAGTGTTATGGCGATTACAAAGTCTCTATGTGCAGGAGACTGAGGAAGTTGAAGTACCAGTTTCATGTTATAAAAGCAATAGTTCTCGCATCAGTAAATACAACAGCTTTGAATCATCGTGGACTTTTTAAATCACTAACAACTGTACATATTACTCAGCAGACATATGTGGACAGGAGCTACTGCTGTCCTGACGCACCGGCATTTTGCTCATACTCCCTCATTCAGATCACCACTGTTCGTTAGGCCACTTGGATTGAACAAGATCTTGTTAATATCTGTAATGTTCCGTGTACTATCGACTACAGTACATTATGCTCACAACGCGGAGAAATGAATGATTAGGGAATTACAGTGCCACCAGTTTTGGAGTCCAGAGGAAGTGACGAGCTGTGGCTTTTATTCCGTGTGCCCATGGTGCTCTAAGGCTATGAAATTGGTATCGTGCTGCCTGCGCTGATTCGATATCCAGACTGGTGCACAATTTTAATATGCCAGAAATATTTCTGGCATGTTTCTGTTCGTTTAAAGGGCAAGAAGTGACAGTGGTGTACAAATTCTTCTTTAGAAAATGTTCGTTACATGTTGTGTCGGCGGCATCGTATAAGCTACATTTGAGAATACAAAATGTTAATCCACGTATCTCCTGTCGGATTGTCTCCGTACTTCTTAAATAAAATCTGAGTTGGACTGTGTTTTTGCACACTGAAGAGCCAAAGAGACTGGTGCACCTACCTGATATCATGTAAGGCCCCCGCGATCACGCAGAAGTGCCGCAACACGACGAGGCACGTATTCGACTAATGTCTGAAGTAGTGTTGGAAGGAAGTGTCACCAAGGAGAGTCCTGCAGGGCTATCCATAAATCCTTAAGAGTATGAGGGGGTGGAGATCCCTTTTGAACAGCATGTTGCAAGGTATCCCAGATATTCTCAATAATGTTCATGTCTGGGAAGTCTGGTGGTCAGCAGAAGTGTTTAAACTCAGAACAGTATTCCTGGAGCCACTCTGTAACAATTGTAGACTGTGGGGTGTCGCATGGTCCTGCTGGAATTGTCCAAGTCCATCGGAATGCACAATTAACATGAATGGATGCAGGTGATCAGGCAGGATGCTTATGTGCGTGTCACTGTCAGGGTCGTTTCCAGTCGTATCAGGGATCCCATATCACTCCAACTGCACACGCCCCACACCTTTACAGAGTGAAAAGCAATAATGTCTCTGTCAACAAAACTTTCAAGTCCAGCAACACTTGGTACTCCTGTACCACCACGAACAATGGCTACGGTAAACCATCCGTTACCATGACCAAATGAATCGTTTATATCTAAACTAAAATTAAGTCTACAACTGACGAAAACAGCAGGACCATCCAGCAGAGCTTGTGCAGCGACAGACTTAAGTGGAATACGATTCTTCTTGTCTCCAGCTCTTGTAGCAAATTCGATGTTCTCGATGGTCTTCTAGACTGTTTGTTTAGAACGGCGGCGATATCTTCTGTACGGCATGTTGGCAGATTCGTTTACGGATATTTTCCTCCTGTTACGAGTATACAATGACAAAGAAGAAGCAGAAACATATGCTGATTTACCAAAATCCTTATTAGCCAATTCAGAAATATGGTAAGTGCGAAAAGCAATAATGTTTCTGTCAACAAAACTTTCAAGTCCAGCAACACTTGGTACTCCTGTACCACCACGAACAATGGCTACGGTAAACCATCCGTTACCATGACAAAATGAATCGTTTATATCTAAACTAAAATTAAGTCTACAACTGACGGAAACAGCAGGACCCTCCAGCAGAGCCTGTGCAGCGACAGACTTAACTGGAATACGATTCTTCTTGTCTCCAGCTGTTGTAGCAAATTCGATGTTCTCGATGGTCTTGTAGACTGTTTAGAACGGCGGCGATATCTTCTGTACGGCATCTTGGCAGCGTTCAATGCAGTTGCCTGTGCAGCAGCAGCAGCGCGACTGAGCCGCTGCGCGGCGCTCGCTCGCTTATATATATGTCCGATAAGGCGTGACCTTGATTCGCCGCCGTTCAAAGCAAACAGTCTACAAGACCATCGAGAACATCGAATTTGCTACAACAGCTGGAGACAAGAAGAATAGTATTCCAGTTAAGTCCGTCGCTGCACAATCTCTGCTCAATGGTCCACCAGCTTGAACAGTCCGCTCCTGACATGGAGGGTCCATGGATTCATGAGGTTGTCTCCATAAACGCACGCGTCCATCCACTCGATACAACTTAAAAAGCGATCGTCCGCCAAGTATGGGCGCAGGCGAGGCGTACAGCTTTGTGTCGTGCTGTCATCAAGGGTACAGGAGTGGGCTTTCGGCTGCGAAAGCCCATATCAATGCTCTTTCGTTGAATGTTTTGCATGCTGACGCTTGTTGATGGCCCAGCACTGAAATTTGCAGCGATTTGGGGAAGGGTTGTACTTCAGTCACGTTGAGAGATTCTCTATATCATTGGTCCTGTTGCTGCAGGATCTTTTTCTGGCCGCAATGATGACGGAAATTTAATTTTTAACTGGATTCTTGATATTCATGGTACACTCGTGAAATGGTCGTACGGGAAAGTCCCCACTTCAACGCTGCCTGCCGTACGGGCTAGCCGCGCTGTCTGGGGTGCCCTGTCGCGGTTCGCGCGGGATCCCTCGTCGGAGGTTCGAGTCCTCCCTCGGGTATGCGTGCGTATCCATGTGTGTGTGTGTGTGTTGTCCTTAGCGTAACTTAGTTTAAGTTAGCTTATGCTGGGCGTAAGCTTAGGGACCAATGACCTCAGCAGTTTGGTCCCATATGGAAAATTTCCAATTTCCATCACTGGCTCTGAGCTACTGTGTCCCATCGGTCATGCGCCGACTATAACACCACACTACATTACCACCACACAGTCACTTAAATCTTGATAACCAGCCACCGTAGCAGCAGAAACCGATCTAACTATTGCGCCAGATACTTGTTGTCTTACATAGGTGTTGTCGACCGCAATACAGTACTCTGGCTGTATACATATCTCTGTATTTGAATACGCATGTGTATAGCATTTTTTGCGTTTCTGTCTATTTCTCAATGTAGCAATCCTGGT
Organism: Schistocerca gregaria; assembly: GCF_023897955.1. Classification (NCBI taxonomy): domain Eukaryota; kingdom Metazoa; phylum Arthropoda; class Insecta; order Orthoptera; family Acrididae; genus Schistocerca; species Schistocerca gregaria. The sequence continues at coordinate 455,592,010 of NC_064921.1, read as the reverse complement.
AACGAACGTAATGTTTCTCCCGAAGAGAGACCATTTTGTCGAAATCGTCAGTGTAGAAAATTTGACTTTATTAATGGAGCCATATCCTCACTCTGCTTGCACAGTTTTATCACTACCAAAGTGAAATTCTAGAATATGCTCCTTATATTCTGGAATCAAATGAAAATCGGATGAGACCAAGACGGGACTGCATGGACGGTGATCGATGACAGTAAGCCCGAGGCACCGGATTGTAGCAGTTGTCGAAGCGCTAGTGTGTTGTCTGGCACTGTAATGCTAAAGGAGAGGGTGTTCCATGTGTGGAGGAACTCTTTGAATTCGAAACTCGATTACAGCATGCTATTTCTCACGTTACCTATCGCCATGTCACGCGCAACAATTTGGAGCCCTCTAGCGGCATTGGGGTGCAACTTGCGAATGCGAAGCGGAAAAGTCGACCGAGTAATATGTAGGGCTTGTCGTATCCCAAGCGATGTTGAGAACAGAATAACAAATTCGTCGCTGTGTGATGTTAGGCTTTCCCGGCGAATTGACTGTTTGTACTGTTCTCAGGTCTCCAGCCGGGTGCAGTCGTTTTAAAACTACGATATTTCGACAGCGGTCCTTGCCGTCATCTTCAGGTGATACCTGCAGACTGCTGTATCTCCTCCCCTTTATATTCTTATCGCTCCCCATCCCTTCCCCCGCATCCTGCCGCACGCGGCGCTGCGTGGAGTGGTGGTGGGGAGGACCGGGCTGCTGGCTGATAGATGCGAACTGTGGACCATCATGTGTCCTGTGGCCTTCGTCGGGCGCGGAAGTCGCTTTGGATCGGCGCTGTGCTTTTAGCTGGCTGAGTGCTGGGTCCCATGCTTTGCTGAGACTGAACCCCGGGTCTCTGTTGATCAGCCCATCCGCTACACGTACTCTGAAGGAGGCGATTGAAATACGTGTAGCTGATGGGCTGATCAATAGAGACGCCGGGTTCAACGTCAGCAAAGCATGGGACCCAGCACTCATCCAAAAAAAAAGCACAGCGCCGATCCAAAGCGACTTCCGCGCCCGAGGAAGGCCACAGGACATCTGATGGTCCACAGTTCGCATCCAGCATCCAGCAGCCCGGCACTCCCTACCACCACTCCACGCAGCGTCGCGTGAGGCATGACGCGGGTGAAGGGGTGGGGAGCGATCAGACTATAAAGGGGAGGAGAATTAGCCGAGACGCTGTCTGCAGGTATCACCTGAAGATGGCGGCAAAGAACGCTGTCGAATTATCGTCGTTTGAAAAGACTGCATCGACCTGGAGACCCGAGAACAGTACAAACAAATTCGTCGCTATTACGTCTCACCACGCCCTCCTAACATCACATACCCTCTCTTTCCGTGAAGTTTCATTTCTTTTCATCTTTCACTTCCGAGTACTTTCTTTTTTGTCAAACAGTATATTAATTTTGCCTTAATTGTTATTATTGAGCGACTATGATCTTAACTATTACATTTATAGTGTACTGATGATTCTGTTTGCTTGATTACTAGCATTAACAGTGCATTTTAGCGTCTTTGTTTTCTTGGCATGTGAAATACGCCATTTAGAGAACCTGTATTTTAATGGATTTGGGAGACATATGGAAGTAAGGACGAATCGAAATGTGACTATTGATTTAGGCGTGTTTGGATCAAGGACTGACGGATTAAAATAGTGATATGTGGCATGCATGTTGTATATCTCATCACAGGAACGAAGATATCAAAGTAATGGTAGCAGTACAAAGGCAAATTCTGAAAGAGCCGAATCTTTATTCCTTTTGAGCGACAGTTGAAAGCATCAAACCCGAGATTTTTGTGCGTCGGAGATCTTCGCCCCTCGTTAGTTCTGAAGAGCGGCTGTCACCTCGGTGCGAGGCACGCGGCCGTTATTTTCTTCCTAATGAGCGAACCGTTACCAGCCGAGTAAAACGACAAAGGCTTCGAAAGGACAGCGCGAGGCGCCTCATTGACGGGAGTCCTCATTAACGCACGCTGGCCTACTTGTGCGGCGGGCCGGCGAGCGAGCGAGCAAGCGAGCGCAGATATTCACACATCTGAACGGTGACACGATATGGGGAGCAGTGGACAAGTGTAATTAATCGGGCCGTGATGGAAGAGGTGCGCCGTCATTGTGGACTCTGTGCGAGATGTGACACCCGTACTCGAAGAATAGAACGAAAATGGTAGATAGTATTTCCATACTTTTATCGGAAAATGCATACGTTGCGGACCTAAATGTCAGCTGAGACAAGGACGTTTCGAAAAATTGTTTTACTCTGATGGGACAGATATTAAAGAAACATTTTCAATAAAACACAAAATACTTCCCTTTTTACTTTATTACTTTAATTTTTACTTCGAGTAATGAATTTGATGGAGTTAGGGAAAAAGATATATTTATTGCTTAACTAGATTAAAAGAAGGGATCGATTGATTGAGCACATCCTTAGGGATCGAGGAAAGCAAGAAGGAAGTAACATTACAGCTCAACGTCCCGTTAACTGCCGAGTCATTAGCGACCGAGCAAAAGATTGGATTACTATTGGATGGAGAAGGAAATCGGCCCAGCCTTTCTCAAAGTAATCGTGCCGGCATTTGTCTGGGGATATTGAGGAAAATCATGGAAAACCGACATCAGGATAGTTGGACGGGGATCTGAACCCTCATTCTCACGAATGCGATTCCGGTCTGCTAGCCACTGCGCCACCAAGCTCTGAAATATCAAAAATGGTTGAAATGGTGCTGAGCACTATGGGACTTAAATTCTGAGGTCATCAGTCCCCTAGAACTTAGAACTATTTAAACCTAACCAACCTAAGGACATCACACACATCCATGCCCGAGGCAGGATTCGAACCTGCGATTGTAGCGGTCGCGCAGCTCCAGACTGTAGCGCCTAGTACCGCTTGGTCACTCCAGCCGGTTCTTAAGTATCAAGGAATTTTCAAAACTTCCTGGCAGATCAAAACTGTGTGCCAGACCGAGACTCGAACTCGGTGCCTTTGCCTTTCACGGGCAAGTGTTCTACCAACTGAGCTACCCAAGCACGACTCACGCCCCGTCTCAACAGCTCTAATTCGACCACTACCTCGTCTCCTACCTTCCAAGCTACATAGAAGCTGTCCTGCGAACCTTGCAGAACTAGCACTCCTGGAAGAGAGGATATTGCGGAGATATGGCTTAGCCACAGCCTGGGGGATGTTTCTAGAATAAAATTTTCACTCCACAGCTGAGTGTGCTCTGATATGAAACTTCCTGACAGATTGAAATTCCGCTGTAGAGTGAACATTTCATTCTAGAAAAATCCCCTAGGCTGTGGCTAAGCCATATCTCCGCAAATCCTTTCTTCCAAGAGTGCTAGTTCTGCAAGGTTCGCAGGAGGGCTTCTGTGAAGTTTGGAATGTAGGAGACGAGGTACTGGCGGAATTAATGCTGTGAGGACGGAGCGTGAGTCGTGTTTGGGTAGCTCAGTTGGTAGAGCACTTGCCCGCGAAAGGCAAAGGTCTCGAGTTCGAATCTCGGTCCGGCACACAGTTTTAATCTGCCAGGAAGTTTCATATGAGCGCACACTCCACTGCAGACTGAAAATTTCATTCTAAGCAATTTTCAGTTTTGATACCAAGGGAACTGTATGTAAATTGGCGAAGTATGAACGGTGACCATAGCCTAACGGCAACAAATATCTGCAATTTGATATAGGCTGCAGTCTAAAGCAGAGATGAAGAGGCTTGCAGAGGCTAGGCTACTTTGGAAAACTCATCAAAGCGGTCTTCCGACTGAAGTTTGTAACAACAAAAACAGGAACAACGATAGAATTTGCATCTTCAGAAAAGAATGCGCTGAATTAAAAAGGGTACGTAGAATGTACAATAATTTAAAAACAACAGACAGTCTATGACAAACCATCTAAATTTTCTTGTAATCTGAGGAAAAGACCAATACAGTCCTAACAACGGCACTAGTGTAGTTTATCACAATGTATCCAATTTACTGGAACAGTCAGCAAATCGTGTTAATGCTTCGCCATGACTGGGAAACATCTACATTAACAAAATAATGATGGTGCCATACGAGAGTTGGAACTTAAATAGTGGCACCTTCTTATTCACAACCTATACAAAAGAGGTACAAGTTTGCACCTCTTACTGTCCTTCAAAGTAGTCACCAACGTTCTGTAGAACCCGTTGCCAGCGATGCGGAAGGCGTAGTATACCGTTAGCTGAGCCCGTTCTGTTGCTGGTCCGAATGGACCGGTCTAAAGTTATAGTGATTCTCGTGTACGACTGTGAGGGTTTTATCGTAACGCATTCCATTTCTCCGTGGCAGACAGTCAATGCACAGAATTACTGTTCGTTTTTGGAGCATCACCTGCGACCAGCTTTGCGAAAGAAGCAGCAAAAATTTCTGCACAACCCACCCATCATATTGCACGACAATGCGCGGGCGCATACAGTGCAAGTTGTGGCTGCTTTGTTCGGTCGATGTGACTGGGAAGTACTGTACCATCCACCATACTCCCCGGACTTAAGACCTTGTGACTTTCATTTGATTCCGAAGATATAGAAACTACTTCGTGGCTTTCTTTTCAGAACTGTTCCAGACATTCGACAGGCAGTAGACTGCTCCATTCGCACCATCAACAGAACAGGCTCTGCTAACGGTATACTACGCTTTCCACATCGCTGGCAACGTGTTCCACACAACGCTGGCGCTCGTGACTACTTTTTAGGACAGTAACAGGTGCAAACATGCAACTATATTGTATCGGTTATGAATAAATATTTGGCACTATTTAAGTTCCAACCCTCGTACATCAGCATCACATTAGTGAAAGGAAAATGGATTTCAATGTTTAATAGAGTTTAATATAGCATAGGAACTAGGCCTAAGCACAATGAGAAACTCAGACAGGAGAGTACTGAAAATGTTAGGATAAGGAAAGGTTCTCATAAAAGTATAATTAAAAATAATGTAAGTACATTTCATCAAATTTTGGGAGTTTAAAGAATAAAATACATGAGCTTCTGGTTTGTTTAGAAGGTTTAAAAGCTGAGAATGAAACTATGCCTGTCTGAGCATCACATTGTTACTGATATGGATAAGGTAAATGTAAGTGGATATATGTTCTCTGCACATGTAATGAGAGAAAATATGGAGAAAGGAGGAGTTGCCATATATGTCAAAAGTTATCATTGTGCAAAAAGTATAGAAACAACAAAGTGTAGTGTAGAGAAACATATAGAAGCATGTGCCTGTGAGCTTAAATTAAATAAAGGCACATTTATAATTGTAACTGTATATAGGTCCCCACCAGGAAATTATCATCTATTTCTGAAAAAATTACACTCCTTGTTGTGCTATCTATCAGGCAGGGGGAAGCAAATTATTATTTGTGGGGACTTCAATGTAGATTCTCTGAAAGAGGGTAATAGGAAAAATGACCTTGAAGTATTACTCGGTTCTTTCAATTTGACACCCGTTATTAATTTTCCTACTCGGGTGGTAAAGGATAGCAGCTCACTGATAGATAACTTCTTTATAGACCAAGATAAGTTTAACCAGATAAATGCTCAGCCTGTTAAGAATGGTCTTTATGATCATGGTGGACAGCTAGTTACAATATATGACATAGCTCAATTCAGCAATACTAAACAGTCCTCCAAAGTAGTACGTCCAGTCAATGATTTAACAATTGCAAATTTCAGGGAAAGCCTACAGCAGTTAGACTGGGATGAGGTGTACTGTGAACCTGATGCCAATTTAAAATATAATTTATTTCAGGACTTTTTGTAAATGCATTTGAAAACTGCTTCCCCAAGAAAATAGTGAAATATATTCGTAAGAAACCATGTAACAAACAATGGCTTACTAAGGGTATAAAAGTATCTTGTAACCGGAAAAGGAAAATGTACCAATCTCCCTTCTAACAGCTTTATCCAAAATTTTTGAGGAAGTAATGTATTAAAGAGTAGCTTCACATATCTGTAAAAATGAAGTACTAACAAAAAGCCAGTTTGGTTTCCAGAAAGGTTTTTCAACTGAAAATGCAATATATGCTTTCACCAATCACATTTTTAATGATCTGAATAACGGAACACCACCCATTGGTGTTTTTGTGATCTCTCAAAGGCTTTTGATTGTGTAAATCATGAAGTTCTGCTGGACAAGCTCAAATATTGTGGCATGAGTGGGACAGTGCGCAAATGGTTCAATTCGTACCTAACTGGACGAGAGCAGAAAGTTGAAATAAGCAGCTCTCATAATATGCAAAGATTAGCACATTCCTCAAACTAGGGAACTATGAAGAATGGGGTTCCACAAGGGTCAGTCTTGGATCCTTTGTTGTTCTTAATATATATTAATGACTTGCCATTCTATATTCATGAAGAGGCAAAGTTTGTTCTCTTTGCTGATGATACAAGTATAGTAATCACACCTGACAAACAAGAATTAACTGATGAACTTGTCAATACTGTCTTTCAGAAAATTACTAAGTGGTTCCTTGTAAACGGACTGTCACTGAATTTTGATAAGACACAGTACATACAGTTCCCTACAGTGAATGGTAAGACGCCATTAAAAATATAGACCTTAATCAGAAGCATATAGCTAAGGTAGAATATTCCAAATTTTTAGGTGTGTCCATTGATGAGAGATTATAATGGAAGAAACACATTGATGATCTGCTGAAACGTTTGAGTTCAGCTACTTATGCAATATGGGTCATTGCAAATTTTGGTGATAAAAATTTTAGTAAATTGGCTTCCTACGCCTATTTTCACTCATTGCTTTCATATGGCATCATATTTTGGGGTAATTCATCACTGAGGAATAAAGTATTTATTGCACAAAAGCGTGTAATCAGAATAATAGCTGGAGTCCACCCAAGACCATGCTGCAGACATTTATTTAAGGATCTAGGGATATTCCCAGTAGCTTCTCAGTATATATACTCTCTTATGAAATTCGTTATTAACAACCAAGCCCAATTCAAAAGTAATAGCAGTGTGCATAACTATAATACTAGGAGAAAGGATGATCTTCACTATTTAAGATTAAATCTAACTTTGGCACAGAATGGGGTGAATTATAATGCCATTAAAGTATTTGGTCACTTACCAAATAGTATCAAAAGTCTGGCAGATAACCAACAAGTATTTAAGAAGAAATTAAAATAATTTCTGAATGACAACTCCTTCTACTCCATAGAGGAATTTTTAGATATTAATTAAGAAAAAAGAAAACACAAAAAATTATAAAAATAAATAAAAAACACAAAAAATTAAAAAGTTTTTATATTAACTTAAGTATGTTGTTAAATTAACTTAATTATGTCATGTATTGGAAAATTTGACTCGTTCCACATCATTACGAACTATCGTATTCATGATCCATGGAACTAGTATTAATCTAAACTAATCTAAGAGCCATGAGCGAGATTAGCGACAACTGGTCTGATAAACCTGTCAGCCTGTGTGGTAGGAGGACTATATCCCAAGCCCATTTAGAAAAATACTGGACTACCCGCCAATTTTCGCCTCTGAAAATACCATTCGGAAACAGTAGAGTGCGGTGACAGAATAAAACTGACGTTATGGCGCACATGACTTCCCTCGCTCAGCTTGATTGATAAGTATGGCGCCCTGCCACAAAAGGAGTGGCACGATGCGATGACCTCTAGGAAACAAGGATAGAGAGATACTGTATCCAAGTTGTACAATATAAGTGAAGTATCCTGAACTTGGTTCAAATGGCTCTGAGCACTATGGGACTTAACATCTGAGGTCATCAGTCCCCTAGAACATAGAACTACTTAAACCTAACTAACGTAAGGACATCACACACAGCCTTGCCCGAGGCAGGATTCGAACCTGAGACCGTAGACTGAAGCGTCTAGAACCGCTCGGCCACACCGACCGCCTCCTGAACTTGGAACAAGTATCCTGAACTTGGAACATTTCCGCTAGAAACACACGAGCATGTAGTTCATCTATATTTCAGAACACAATGAATTCAGCACAGATGCTTTTTGTTGACCGTCACAAACAAGTAATAAACTTCGCAACCTATTCCTAACTGGGAAATAAGTTCACAACTAAACGCAAGTACGTATTTGGAATACAAGTCTTGGTTGAGGAGATAGCACAGTGAAAGGTTCTACAGTCAGATTTAGTTCTTCACTAGTTCGACTAACAAATGTCTATGTCCTCACCCTTCTTGGGCATAGCACAGTGGAACAGATTAACACTTAAATTACGACTTTTCGATTTCACAGTTTCAACAGCCTTCGCAAGTGAGCCTGACAGAATACCAACATGCCTACGAGAACGTTTCTTAGGTCACTTGGCGGGAAGGCGGCCAGCAGCCGATGCGCCGCTGGATCCGTAGCAGACTTCTTCTCTTGGCTGGCTGCGGCGTAACTGCCCTGATCGGCGCAGATGCAGGTGCATCCCTAAATACCCGCATGGCGGACGCACACTTCCTCTTGATTGGCTGGACGTGACACTGGCGGATGCAGGAAAAGTTTCGTGGCAGGAGCGACCTCTGTTGTTGACTTACACGCCCTATGTGCTTTGGTCTGGAATACGCGAGGGCTCTGCGCAGGTCACGCTGCAACTGGCGGAGCCAGAATGTCGTGTAATCGCAGAGGCTGAGCCGGCGGTGGTGTGTTTCCATATGGCCTCGGCGCATGACAGCTTTTGCGAACAAGCCAGTAACATTTGCCACGATTTTCGGTATTCGAGAACGAGGTGGACGTGTACTTTCGCTTCTGATGATGAAAATGTGATACTTTACAGTATGGATGTAGTATTTCTCTACCTGTTTTCTAGTGTTCAACGTCTACACCTACATCTACATATATACTCCGCTAGCCAGGGCATAATTCCCGCCAAAGTCATACCACCACCCCCCCCCCCCCCCCCCCCCCCACGCCAACCCTCTGTTCCACTCGCGTATCGCACGAGGGATAAACGACTGACTGAAAGCCCCAGTACGAGCTCCAATTTCCCTTATCTTTGAACGGTGATCATTGCGCGATTTGAATGTTGTTGGTAATAACATATGCTCTACATCCTCGGTGAAGATCAGATTTCGGAATTTAGTGAGCAACCCCTTCCGTTTAGCGCGCCGTCTATCTGCAAGTGTGTCCCACTTCAAACTTTCTATGAGATGTGTAACGTTCTCGCGATGGCTAAATGTACCAGTCACGAATCTTGCCGCTCTTCTTTTGACCTTCTCAATCTCTTGAATGAGATCCAACTGCTAAGGGTCCTATACAGACGAACAGTACTATAAGACTGGACGAACTAACGTATGGTACGGTATTTCCTTTGTTGAAGGACTGCATAGTTTCAGAATTCTGTCGGCAAGCCTTCGACATCCACATTCTATTGCGTGGACGCCCAACACCTTGTCACCTACTCGTGATTTCACCGTCATTAAAGTTGTTCATGACAGTAGTACGCGATTAGCCGTCCACCTTCGTTGTTTCCGAGTTGCTCGGATCAGAAAAGACAAAGCTTACTTTCACTCAGTCAGTACTCGCATTGTTCATGTTAGCTCTTTCAGACGATTTGTCCCAGCAAGCACTGTTGGCCATTAAAATCGGAGCACCAAGAAGGTGGCAAGCAACAAGGGACAAGCTGATGTACTGCATGCCTCGATGTGGAAACTGTTAGTGTCATAAAGCAATCGTTTGAAGCTGGCAGAAGGTATTTGAACTATGTATAGAACGTGGGACTGATCAGCAGATACTGCGTTCAGGAATTCCATTTCTACACCTCGTGTAAGGAGAAGAAATGTCCAACAGCGGGTGTGGTATTTCGACGACAGTTAGATGATGAATCTTCGAGATTGTGTTTTATCGTTTGTCGATACTAATGCTCGCTTTGGATCCCGACCAACAACTATAATGGAATAGGTCCAGAAGGGGCGGGCTCAGTTCCGTGCCTTATATCAACGACCCCACGAGACCATCTCTCCGAGATGTACCATCGTACCTTGATTAGGGAGATGAGCTTGTCTGCAGCAACACAAGTACCCACAAGGACAGCGCGTCGACGTCTGGAGCACCACAGACCGTCAGCAAGGTGGCCACTGCTATGGCATCTCTTCACAGTCCGAAAAATCGCTGCCACTTTAGATGACCAAAAGTAAGAACGTTAGGATTCTTTCCTATAGTTTATTCACTATTGCCAACAAGCAAAGTGAACCTCAGCATAAGCATTTGCTGTGGAAATAGTCGCAGCTTCCCACAAGGCATCACAATGGTAAAAAAATAGCGATGTGAAGAAAGCTGAGACTTTGTTGGTATGATTATTGTGTTGTACACAAACTGGAAAAACTAATCACCTGACATTGGTTTCGAAAATTATACGCCAGCATCACACGTAAGCATGAGAAAAATATGCGCTGAGTAAAATAATATTAAGAAAGCTGCTATTTAGCTAATGGATACTTTAACAGTTTAATGAAAATAAGAGTTCGCTGAGTTTTTCGCGGTGAAGAAGTTCTCAGCTGTCGACCGAAAGGTACGGCGCATCTTTAATGCACTCATGCCCTTGCTGTTTTTCACTGCATCAGCTTTACTAATGGAGTGCCCCGACGTCGTTTTTTCAGATAACTCTTCTAGAAGGTCATGAAGAACGTACCTGTATCTGGGGGCTACGAAGGAAACGAAATGTAGACGGCTGCAGATCCTGGTCTGGTAGTATGGGATGTCGCTAGATACACAACACAGCCTTTAGATAAAATAGCTGGTAATATAAACGGCAACGTTACTTTTGTGTGTTAAAGCTGGTTGCTGTGCCCTAGTTTTGTAGTTGCCATTACGTTATCTTGCAAGCAAGACAACGCAAGATGGCAGACTTTTCTGACCTACCTCGATAAGGTGTTCAGCTATTGACCTGACGTTCTCTATATCTCTCACCCACTGAGAGCGAGAGAGACTGGCGGGAATCTGGCATCCAACACTTGCCAGCCAATGGCTTAGCGTTGAAGCAGCATCGACTTACGTTGCCTTGTCTGCTTCCAAGCTCAGTTCGGTTCGGTGTCCCGTCAGGTTCGAGCCATTTCTGCTGCCTGAGGTATTACTTTGTTCATCCTGTACATCCCGAAGTCACATACAATTGTATTAACATTTCGTTATTTACTGTTCTTACTAGTGCGGTGATCTTAATGACCAAGAGTGGATGTTCCATAAATCTATAGTAAGCGGACGTTTGTGAAACTAGTCTCTAATTCCATACCTACGTGCCTCAAACCTTTTCAAAAGCTGTAAAGTCGTTGTGCCGATCACTGGGGACACTTAGGGCGCCATAAAAATCTGCCCTGTCAAAGTCGCTTTTGTCAGTGGATTTTCCTATTTACTGCACTTATAATAGCAGAATTATTCCCCAGTCATCTCTGCTGCACTTACACGCAAATTTTTTGTCTAGTGTGACGCCTCTGTGTATGTATGTATAAGAGAGATCAAAGAGAGAGAGAGAGAGAGAGAGAGAGAGAGAGAGAGTATATGTATTGTGACTCAGCTGCCGCTGCCCCTTGTTTTATGCAGCCGCATTGTCTTTAAATACCACGCCAAGATTTTCATATTGTGTCGCTGGCTAAGTGCAAACTATTAATCCCACAAAAAAATGAACAGGACATTTGTAGAGAAAAACCCAAAGTAGCTAAATTTTGTACTGGGATTCATTTCGCTGAAGGCTGAGGTTTTTGATTTATTAAGAAAAAAACGAGATTGAAAGCAACTTTCGAACGTTTCCCTTCAATAACTCGAAAATACGGCTTCTAGTGAAAACCCATCCCAGTACTGAATTTAAGCATATTATTAAATTTCCTACTAAGAAGTCGGTTTCATTTTTTCTGTAGGGCTTATAGTTGTATGTAATGTATTGTATGCTAACCAGTGGCATAGAAACGATGCGGAGTCTCCGTCCCCGCCGCAACTGCAGTGGTCCACAACTCCACGACGACTACCGCAGTCCACTTCACCCCTGCGCCGCCCCACACCGAACCACTCTTTCAGGGTTATTGTGCGGTTCTGCCCCTCGGTGCCCCCCCCCCCCCCCCCCCCCAGGGGACGTCTACCACTAGACGAGTGTGACCCCTATGTTTGCGTGGTAGCATAATGGTGGTGTACACGTACATGGAGAACTTGTTTGCGCAGCAATCACCGACATACTGTAGCCGATGCAGAATAAGGGGAACCAGCCCGCATTCGCCGAGGCAGATGGAAAATCCATCCAGAGACTGGTTGGCTCAGCGGACCTCGACCCAAGTCCACACGGCTAACCGGGTGGGGCTGGGGCTAATAGTTAGTGCTCAGTAAGCGAGGGACTATGAGAATTTTATGCATGGTATTTGAAAGCATTGCGCATTGGATGAAGCCCAGTATCAATGTGTGTGTGTGTGTGTTTGTGAGTTGGAATGGAAGGTTGCTAGCGAGACAGAAAGAGGGTAGGAGAAGTTGAGAAGCAGATGCTTTTGGACAATAAACTATTTCAGGAAACTTTTCGTTATGAATGTATAAACTACTTTATATGTTGGCCCACGTCATTACGAAACGCTAACGTAACTATGAAACTGCCGCTTCGATAGTCTATACAACGGTGATTTTCAAGGCGACGTTACAGTTCAAGTCGCAAAGACTGTCTAGGCGCCGTTTTCATAGTAATTTTAGTGATTCGTAAAGACGCAGCCTGATCCCCAAGACGATTTTGTACAAACTGCACTTGCTGTGGATACCTATTCACTGATTTCATTCTGTTTGCAATCCTAGGGAAATGTAATTTTGGAGTGATGCTAAGAGTGGAATATTGGGAGCTGTGAGAGTCCACTACGATACACGGTTGGCATACGCGTATCACGTACACGGGCAGACATGCCGCATCGCGGTGTAGGCGCGGCATTATTTGACGACAAAGCAGAGTGGAGGGGCAGGCGCGCGCCTGTTGAGCCCGCCGCCGCTGCTGCAGGCGGCGCGCCCTGGGGATGCCTGCGCGCCCCGCCCTGACAGCCTGTCTGGCGGCCGACGCGCCTCCCACGCAAGACGCCGCCGCCGCCGCCGCCTCCTCATAAAAATTCCATTCTCTCATTTCCCCGCAGCCGTGGGAGGCGACGTCTGCCCGCTCTGCTCTCTTATGGCGCGGGACGTCATCTCGTGACGCAAACAACAAGTGTGCATTAGACCGCAAGACGGGCGGTCTGCCAGACACACGCGAGTCCGTTCTCGGAAGGGATGAGGCAAGCTTTGAAAAGAAAATTAATTACGCGGAAGAGGCCACGTAGCTCTGCGTTTCATCTCCCTAAATTCGGTGCTGAAGAGGCGACAATTACACATCTACGTCTACTATTCTACAAGCCACCCTATGGTGAATGGCGGAGGGTACTTCGTGTACCACTCCCACTTCCAATTTTCTGTTCTATCTACGAATTCTACATGAGAAGAACCTTTGTTGTTAGCTTCCATATCAAATGGAATTCCTGTAATTTTACCTTCATGGCCTTTTGCGGGATATACGTTAGAGTAACTACTATACACTAACTGAGCAAAGGTACCTAGACACCCCTACGAAACTCGAAATTGGTTACTAAATATCACAGAGGCGGACCCGACAGAATAAAAGAAAGCGGGGAGTGTCGTGCGTCAGTGGAGAACCAGTAGTAATAGAATGTGTGGATCGTGAGAGCTCAGTCACTTCGAACGTGGACTAGTCATTCCGTGTCACCTTAGTAACAAATCGATGAGGAACATTTAAACCCTTCTAAACTAGCCTTGTCGACCATTGGTGATGTGATTGTGAAGAGGAAACGCGAGGTAACAACCACAGCTTACCCAGGACCACGATGACCTCATGTACTTTTGGACAGAGATCGTCTAGCGTCGCGGACGGTGGTTGTTAACAAGAAGTTAGGGGAAGTTTCAGAGTGCTACCAGCATTCCAACTGAGACAATGACTGGCAATAGGGAGTCAAAAGTTATAGGATACAATGGTCGAGCAGCTCCTCATAAGCCACGCTGGATAGTGGATGACCAGAAACGACTGACTTCCTGGGATGAGTCACGCTGTATGCTTTGGCAACCCGATGGAGGGGTTTGGATTTTGCGAATGCATGGAGAACGTTAACAGCCATCGTGCGTAGCGTTAACAGTGAAGGTCGGAGGAAATGGTGTTACGGTACTGTACTGTTGTTCATGGTTAGGGTGTAGTATTCTCATTGCTCTTAATGCTCTTAAGAAAACGGTAAATGCGGTATGATAAAACACATTTTACAACAATGTATACTGTGTACAGTCGAGTAACTGTTCAAAGAGGATAATTATATCAACATGAGGTTTATTTATAAATGATAATTCTGCTACCAGTCACGAGTTTCTTTATTTACTTTTCACACGATGCGTCTCGGGAAATGATTCCCATTTTCAAGTTCAAGTGCGTTTTTTGTGTGTATGCAAATGGGAATCGTTTCCCGAAACGCGTCGTGTGAAAAGTAAATAAAGAAACTCGTGATCGGTAGCAGAAGAATTATTAATAAACCAACCTATTGTTTTCACAGTAGCAGGCCCTCAAAACTTTTCATAATGGATCAAATCAATCAACATGACTTAAAGCGTGCTTTGTAGCCTGTAATATTCCGGAAATGGACTGGCCTACTCACAGTCCCCATCTCAACCGAATGGAACACCTTTGGGATCTGTTAAAATGTCGGCTTCGTTCCAATTCCCAGAGTCCAAGATCGGTACCTTCTCTACTTTCAGCTTTTGAGGAACAATGTGCTGCAATTCCTCCACCAACATCGAGACATCTGAAACTTCCTGGCAAATTAAAACTGTATGCCGGACCGAGACTCGAACTCGGGACCTTTGCCTTTCGCGGGAAAGTGCTCTACCATCTGAGCTACCCAAGCACGACTCACGCCCCGTTGCCACACCTTTACTTCCGCCAGTACCTCGCCTCCTTCCTCCCAAACTTTACAGAAGACATCTTATTGAAAGTCTCCCACCAGAGTTCAAGCCCTCATAAACTGTAGCTTGACTATCTAGGAACTTAGCTCTCTGTATTTCAACGACAAACGATATCATGACACAAAATGCCTTACTTGTATCATTTGCCTCTGGAGTTGTACAAGCTTACCAAATAAATCTTTCACGAAACAACTGTTTTTCTTTGGATATTCTCTATTTACTTTTCCAGTCATATCTGCTAAGGACCCCGCACTGACAACATACAGTCAAGTATCGGTGAAACGAAGGTTTTGTAAGCAATCTATTTCGGAGATGGATTACATTAACTGAGAGGGCTTTCAATTAATTTCAGTGAGACAGCTGCCAATTCTACGATTAATTTTATGTGTTTCTTCTACTTTAAATCCATTCTTACGTGAACTCTCGTTTATTTGAAGAATGTGCTTTTTGCAGTGCTCGTTCGACAACGATAATTGTACAATAATTGCTCTTTCAGACTATTTATTTGCAATAAATTTCATTTCCTTAAGTTGGCAAATGCCAGTCCTTGTACTTGCTTTAGATTGTTATCTTCAGCCAAAAGACTGGTTTGATGCAGCTCTCCATGCTACTTTATCCTGTGCAAGCTTCTTCATCCCCGAGTAACTATTGCAAACCTACATCCTTCTGAACCTGCTTAGTGTATTCATCTGTTGTTGATCCCCCCCCTCCTCCCCCATCACCACCCTCGCAACGTTTCACTCCACTACTAAACTGGTGATCCCTTGATGCCTCAGAACGTGTCGTACCAACGGATCCCTTCTTCTAGTCAAGTAGTGCCACAAATTCCTCTTCTCCCCAGTTTTATTCAGTACCTCAGCATTCTTTTGAAGCACCACATTTCAAAAGCTTCTGTTCTCACTTTGCCTGAAATGTTTATCGTTCATGTTTCACTTACATACATGACTGCACTCCATAGAAATACTTTCAGAAAGACTTCCTGACAAATCTATACTCGATATTAACAAATTTCTCTTCCTCAAAAACGCTTTCCTTGCTATCTCCAGTCTACAATTTATATCCTCTCTACTTCGGCCATGAACAGTTATTTTACAGTCCAAACAGCAAAACGTATCTACTACTTTAAATGTCTCATTTCCTAATCTAATTCTCTCAGCATCTGCTGATTTAATTCGAAAACATTTAATTATATTGGTTTTGCTTTTGTTGATGGTCATCTTATATCTTTCTTTCAAGACACTGTCAACTCCGTTCAACTAATCTTCCAAGTCCTTTGCTGTCTCTGGCAGAATTAAAATGTCATCGGCAAACCCCAAGGTTTTTATTTCTTCTCCGTGGATTTTAATTCCACTCCAACTTTTATTTAGTTTCATTTACTGCTTGCTCAATATACAAATTGTATTACGTCGGGGATTGGTTACAACCCTATCCCATTTTCTTCTCAACCACTGCTTCCCTTTCGTGCCCCTCGACTCATAACTGGCATCCGGTTTCTGCACAAATTGAAAATAGCCTTTCGCTCCCTGTATGTTACCCCTACCGCCTGTGAACGAGAGTATTCTAGTCAACATTGTCAAACGCTTTCTCTAAGTATTCAAATGCTAGAACCGTAGGCTTGCCTTTCCTTAACCTATCTTCTAAGATACGTCGTAGTATCAGTATTGCCTCACGTGTTCCTATAGTGCTACGGAATCCAAACGGATCTTCCCCGAGGTCGACTTCTACCAGTTTTCGATTCGTCTGTAAAGAATTCGTGTTAGTATTTTGCAACAGCGGCTATACAAGAATTAATGCTATCTGCATACTCTATTAGTCAGTCGGTCAATTGATTCAGAGCAGCGAGTGTGTCGACTTGAAGGGAATTGATTAGGCTGTTGGTTGGTTCCAGGATGTGATTTTCACTATGCAGCGGAGTGTGCGCTGATATGAAACTTCCTGGCAGATTAAAACTGTATGCCGGACCGAGACTCGAACTCGGGACCTTTGGCTTTCGCGGGCAAGTGCTCTACCAACTGAGCTGTTCCTAGGTCGTGCTGCCACCCGATTTTTCAGTGTTACGTTTGGCTGCCTGTCTCACCTAAATTGTGATCAGAGTTTCCTCCCCAAGCCGACCCTTGTATAACTGAGTACCACAGTTTTTTTGTTTGTGATTGTCATTTTATTTGATCGCAGTTACTGTGCCAGGCCTTCAGCCGTGTGTTAATACTGTCTGTTTATGTTTTGTATATGGCCTTCAGCCGAACTTCATGACAACCATTTTAAGATTCGGCCTGTAGCCGTATTTCATTTAAAATTCTTGTTGCTCTGTATTTAGGCCTTCAGCCGCGTTTGTTTCAGAATCCGTGGCTTTAAATCCTTGTCTGTAAGGTTTCTCTTTAATTATCTGGAATTCTTCAAACGGCCTTCAGCTGTGTTCTGCAAATGTTTATTTTAAGGCTGTCTTTAATTATTCTTGAGTAATTCTTTGGGCCTTCAGCCGACAAGATACTTCAAGTTTTCTTAAGATGATTTTTGTTGTACTGTGTAAAAGTATACCCTTAAAGAGTCTCTTTTATTATGGAAAAAAATTATTTGGGCTTTCAGCAGAAGAATTAATTTGAATTTCTTTAATATGGCCTTTAGCCGAAATTTGTAAATGGTTGGCTTTTAAAGAGTTTCCTTAGCTGTTCTGATATATTATTTCGGCTTTTAACCGAGAAGATACCGCAATTTTACTTAAGTAAGACCTTCAGCCGTTACTCTAAATCCTGGTGTTTTAAAAGGATTCATTTAAACTTATTATGGAGAAGTTACTTGGGCGCTCAGCCATGAGTTGATCTTTGTTGTTTTAAACAGAAAACTATGTGTTGCTTTGAGGAATAAAGTTGTGTGTGTTCTTGTATAACTAACAGTAATTGACCTTTGCCCCTTTCCTCAACCTGATCCGCTCTGTCATGCGAAACGAGATTTCAGGTTAGTTTCTAATGTAAATGCAACTGTTTCCTTAATAACACTATTCCAATAGCTGGATGTGCATGCCAGAATCACATTGTTATATATTCCATAGAATGACCTGTGCCAAGACAGTGTTGTGCAATAGCCTATTTCCTCGGCTGTTGTAAGCTTGTGTGACACTTACGCTCAGTGCGCCGGTCCTCCACGATCCTGACAGTCGACCAATGTATGACACACCACAAAGGATACGATGGACACCGAGAGAACCGTGATCAGAATCCAAAAGGGCCATCAGGCGGAGGTCGGTAAATGCATTTCACACGGTACATTCGTGGTCGTGCTGGTGTTTACACTGCGTGTGTGCGCGCGTGTGTGTCTCTTACCTTTCCGGAAATGTTCTGCAAAACAGAGGTCTTAAATTCAGTTGCGCAGCGCTTACTTGCTGTAGGTTTGATTTCAAAATGACAGGGTGGCGACATATCGAAGTATCGGGGTGGTCGACGACGTCATCCGGTTGCGTTCTCGTACTTCATTTGAATGTAGATGTTAATAACTTATATTACAGTCGTCGCTTTATTTTCTGTGATATACCATCAGAAGCTACTTTCATTCTCAATTACAATGACAATAACCGACAGTGACACCCTTAAATGTGAATATTTCATCTGTTTCACAACTCTACTTATGTTACTACCTAGCTGTTACGCCGATATTGGTAAGTAAAAGGAGCGACGCTTCAGAGTACCAGTTAATACACTCATGGAAATTGAAATAAGAACACCGTGAATTCATTGTCCCAGGAAGGGGAAACTTTATTGACACATTCCTGGGGTCAGATACATCACATGATCACACTGACAGAACCACAGGCACATAGACACAGGCAACAGAGCATGCACAATGTCGGCACTAGTACAGTGTATATCCACCTTTCGCAGCAATGCAACTTTGCTATTCTCCCATGGAGATGATCGTAGAGATGCTGGATGTAGTCCTGTGGAACGGCTTGCCATGCCATTTCCACCTGGCGCATCAGCTGGACCAGCGTTCGTGCTGGACGTGCAGACCGCGTGAGACGACGCTTCATCTAGTCCCAAACATGCTCAATGGGGGACAGATCCGGAGATCTTGCTGGCCAAGGTAGTTGACTTACACCTTCTAGAGCACGTTGGGTGGCACGGGATATATGCGGACGTGCATTGTCCTGTTGGAACAGCAAGTTCCCTTGCCGGTCTAGGAATGGTAGAACGATGGGTTCGATGAGGGTTTGGCTGTACCGTGCACTATTCAGTGTCCCCTCGACGATCACCAGAGGTGTACGGCCAGTGTAGGAGATCGCTCCCCACACCATGATGCCGGGTGTTGGCCCTGTGTGCCTCGGTCGTATGCAGTCCTGATTGTGGCGCTCACCTGCACGGCGACAAACACGCATACGACCATCATTGGCACCAAGGCAGAAGCGACTCTCATCGCTGAAGACGACACGTCTCCATTCGACCCTCCATTCACGCCTGTCGCGACACCACTGGAGGCGGGCTGCACGATGTTGGGGCGTGAGAGGAAGACGGCCTAACGGTGTGCGGGACCGTAGCCCAGCTTCATGGAGACGGTTGCGAATGGTCCTCGCCGATACCCCAGGAGCAACAGTGTTCCTAATTTGCTGGGAAGTGGCGGTGCGGTCCCCTACGGCACTGCGTAGGATCCTACGGTCTTGGCGTGCATCCGTGCGTCGCTGCGGTCCGGTCCCAGGTCGACGGGCACGTGCACTTTCCGCCGACCACTGGCGACAACATCGATGTACTGTGGAGACCTCACGCCCCACGTGTTGAGCAATTCGGCGGTACGTCCTCCCGGCCTCCCGCATGCCCACTATACGCCCTCGCTCAAAGTCCGTCAACTGCACATACGGTTCACGACCACGCTGTCGCGGCATGCTACCAGTGTTAAAGACTGCGATGGAGCTCCGTATGCCACGACAAACTGGCTGACACTGACGGCGGCGGTGCACAAATGCTGCGCAGCTAGCGCCATTCGACGGCCAACACCGCGGTTCCTGGTGTGTCCGCTGTGCCGTGCTTGTGATCATTGCTTGTACAGCCCTCTCGCAGTGTCCGGAACAAGTATGGTGGGTCTGACACACCGGTGTCAATGTGTTCTTTTTTCCATTTCCAGGAGTGTACATGATTCCTGGTCATCGGGGCATAACGGGAACAGAGTCTTCAAACCTTATTCAGAATACGGGAGAGCAACAGTGTCCCTTTCACACTAGGCATGCAGAGAACACCGGAAATGTGATTACGGCGTGAGCAGCGCGGCAGTGGGGAAGTGCCAATTTGTCCGACAGATATTTCGGCAGCTATGGCGCACCGCGGTAGACAGGCAGGCATATAAAATGCATAGCCCAGTACGGCCGTGATAAATGGTCCTCCCCGTGAGCGGCGAATAAACGATCGGCCTGCATCCACGTCGATCGACGATGTATGCACACGCGGCTGCGTCTCTACAACGTTTAAAATTCTGCCTGTGTCTGACTGGAGGCTATGGACTAAAAGTGCTCCTGCAGTATTCGGTGTTCCCTGTTGTTACCTCTGCGGATAATCTGGACAGTATGCGAATTCATGATACCTCGAGCTAGTTAGTGACTTCGTGAATGGAGTTACGTGCGTTTCCTTATGTGGTGAACTCTGAATTTTGTGAGGCGGGAAATTTGTACGTTACAGAATGTATATGACGTAAAGTAGCAACGAGTTACAATTTGGTTATAGTTCATTTTATGTTAAAAACACCGTTACATGCAGTGGTCAACCTCGTCATCCACGTTTACTAGGCGACAACGCAAGTTACTGAGACGCGCAACGTCTTTTGACTCTCTCACATTTAACGAATATAAATAAAAAGTAATTTTAACGTACATGGGCGTCCAAAGCGCTAATATAAAAATAGGGACCACAGGGAGTGACTAAGACACGGAAAACAGATGTTCCGGGTGGTGATCTCATTTCTTGCACGCTTACGAGTTTTAAAGCTCAACTATATGTGATGCACTATAGAAACTAGTAATTGTTGTTCAGGGGGTACGTATCTGTATATCGATCTTCATCCGTTTTAATAAAAATACGTAAGCTAATCTGTCGACATCATTACTGTGCTTTTTACGTAAAGGGAACATAAACAAAATCGTAACTGGTTGCTGCTATATGCTACAAATGTTCGGTATGCCACAGTAGTTCAGGTTTGCGATTGTTTCATACAGTGCGTTTGTTTTTTAACTTCAGACAACTAAGTTTCGCGAAATCGACGCATCTTGCGAAAAAAATGTTCTAGATGAGAAGTTAATGCTAGTAAACGAGGCAGCTGTTTTTGCTATTACTGGATCCCTCCTAACCACCCCTCCTGCGTGAACGGAGTCAACTTTGTGTTTTACTGTGGGAACCCCGTCCCCCTTTTAATTGCATACTCGGATTACATGCAGGGTTAGCCAGTGAAACGGGAAGATTTAAATAAGTAACTAATTCTTTAAGAAAATTTAGTTTTTAATTTAATGGTTACAGATATAACGTACAAAGGTAGCCATTTACTGTACAATAGTGATAAAATAATTTTTTGAATATAACATCTGACAAATGTCCTCCATTGGAATCTATGAACTTCTACAGCCGGGCCTGGAAGTTCCCAACACATTTTGCAGCATATTGGCTGGTATTCCTTCAATTTCGTCCCGAATTCGTTGTTTTAGGGCTGGGATAGTTCTGGGTGGATCGTTCTGAAAAGCTCTTGTTTTAAAGTAACCTCACAGAAAAAAGTCGCAGGTTGTCACATCTGGAGAGCGAGGGGGTGAAGGGATATCCCCGTTTCCGGAAATGACGCCGCCTGGACACAAAGCATTCACAGCATTCATGGCAACTCTTGCAGTGTGGCTTGTTGCCCAATCCTGTTGGAATATTGTGTGTTCATTCACTGGAAAACGGACGAGTTCTGGCTTAAGAAAGTTCTGGATCATTGCAACGTAACGCGCAGAGTTAACAGTCACAGCACTTCCATTGACATCGTCGAAGAAAAATGGGTCTATGATTCCTCTTACCGACATTGCGCACCAAACCGTCACTTTTTGAGCATGAAGAGGCCTTTCATGAAGTGGGCCAGGGTTTTCCTCCGGCCAGTATCTGAAGTTTATTAACAAAACCAGAGAGGTGGAAATGAACCTCATCGCTCATCCACAAGTGGTTTACTTGGTCGTCGTTTTCTTCAAGTCTTCTGGCCATATCCTCACAAAATTGTAATCGTTCCTGACAGTCACTTGGTTTGAGAGATTGTACAATCTGTATTTTGTATGGGTGAAAATGTAAATATTGCCGAAGTGTTACTTATTCCAAGACGTAGAGCATGTTGTTTGGCTGATCGACGTGGACTTCTGAGTATTGCCTCTTGAACAGCAGCGATGTTTTGAGGGGTTCGAACGGTTTTTGCACTCCCACCTCGTTTTTTAGACGTTGATCCAGTTTGTTCAAGGTTGTTTATCCATGAACGAAATGCGTTATCCTAGGGAACCGGCCTGTTTCCCGGTATGTTGAAATGGCGTCGAAAATCACGTCGCGTTCTCATCAAACTCTCACCATTCGTATAACACGCTACAACCGCGTAGCCGCGATGCTCACCCGTCCAACTGTCCATCGCAACGAAATGGCGGGACATGCAGGCAGAACGGACCCGGCCACCATTATCCCCACAATTCATATTCCAGCTGTCAAGGCCATCTCCAGTCTGCGTTTCACTGGCTAACCCAGTACCTAAACATATGTACGATTAACTCAGACCATTGTTTTCCATTCCTGGTAGATCGAGTTGTAATAGGTAAACATCAAGTTTACCTGCATTTGCTATTAAAAACTGACACGTTTGTTTCTACGTTTCCTTTACGATGTTAATGTAACGCTTGTGTTCTGACGGTTGACAGTGATGTTCAAACATTACTTGAGTGTTGCATATGTGCTTGTACAGAACAAATAACCTGGCTGCACATAGACATTTCTGGTATATAATCTACTTTTATGGTAACCTAGTTTTCTATTCTCTACGGGGTTGATCGTTGTGTGTACCCAAAGTACCAGACCGCTTGACTTCTGTGACCGCCCTTAAGACCCGTCGTCAGGTTAACTGTTTTTGTATTTTTATCCAACCGTCACCACTGTCGCACTGATCGCTACATGGGTACCGATGGAATACAAACCACAGCCATTCTAATAAGGTAAACTGACCATCAAGTGGTAGTGAAAGGGGCACTTGCCAAGGATACTCACCGAAATCAAGAGTGAGAGGCAAGGGGACTCACCGAAATAAAACATCCCGATGAGCACTGAGAATTCCTATTACATCCCCGTTGCTACTCCTGGCTCACGCTGAACATAGTTTTGACCAGATTTCGAAAAGCCTAACCGTATTACTCCATAATCATATTTGCGACACTAAAGTAAAATTCGAACAGAAATATCAACAATTACAACATAAAGACTTACTTTTACATGGTAAATAGAATGTAGAATCAAATGCCTCTGTTCTTAATTGCAAAAAGAGGCACAATTTATATTTATCGACTACAGCGGCATCTACCACGAATAAAAAACAGTAGCCAAGTAAACTGTAACTATGTTTTGGCTTAGAAACCGAATATTCAATAAAAGTGGTGGACACTCGTTTGAAAATATAAGGTTGACCCCGCCCATGCAGGCGGGATGATTACGAGGTGTATAGTCCTAGCTCAGACAGATGTTCCCTATACTAGGGGTAATATTACACTTCCAACGTTTTTTTTCCGTACAAAGCGTCGTTTCCGAGTTATTTGATTGCCTCAAGTTAAAAGAAACACCTCGAATAATGACGCTACGTTCACTTTGCCGCAGGAAGACTAATGTGCAGGAGCTATCATACATCAGACTGGAGAGTGAAACAAAAAGGATACGATGAGAAACATCAGAAAGCACTGCTAAACGCAACTTGTTGAAGTGTGCTGGAAGATTAATTCAAAACAGACGAGGATATCTAACTGGTTTATGGGCAGGGAAATGCTGTGAGGCCTTGGTCCTGTTTCTAGTAGCTTTAGATGTCTGGTTGTTTTGCTACAATATCCCACCTATATCAAAGGAAATAGTTAACTTGAGGGTCAATTTGTGACGTAGTACGATTCGCTCACAGTCAGGTTTGTTCGTATTGCTTCCAAGATAGAGACGATTTCCCAATTTTGGAAAAAAACTGGCTTTCTGCGAGGTCATATAACAAAGACAGTTCTTGCGCTGAGTTGTTTCTTATGATTGAAATTAGGAAGTAAATTTAAATGACAGCAAGCGTTGTATAAACTAATATGCCGTGCCACGGATCGCGTATGCATGCGCCAGTGTCAGTGAGAACACACTTGGGAACACCTAAAGTGTTAATTTACAAAATGGAAGATAGCTGTAGCATTAAGTGGAGTAAATGTGTTATGTACAAGGATGGAATACGCAGTATGGGGTGAGACATCATGAACAGTAATTAGAAGAGGTGGAAACTCTCACGGCCAAGTGACATCGCCGTATTGCTATCTCACAACACTAGTGTCCACAACGCCTAACGCATGCCGGTTGTCGTGATATCCAGGTTCATATGTGGAACGTATATAATGGAACTGTGTAAAACGTCATTGCTTGCAACTATCCTCAAAATATGTACCATATTTGGTGGATTTCCAGTATGCTGTATTAACTATAGGACAGCGACTTGTGTTAATCAGCTCGATACAAAAACAGTGAGAGTTCCAATATTCACTCTTCATTTATTTGACGACTAGTATCGTGTCACCTGAACCCATTTTCTAGAATATTTGATAATGGGTTCAGGTAACCCGAAAGTAGTCATCAATTAAATGAAAAGTGACTCTTGTAACCTTGACTGTTTCTGAATAGAAATGTATGATCTACATCTACATGACTACTCTGCAATTCACATTTAAGTGCTTGGCAGAGGGTTCATCGAACCACAATCATACTATCTCTCTACTATTCCACTCCCTAACAGCGAGCGGGAAAAACGAACACCTAAACCTTTCTGTTCGAGCTCTGATTCCTCTTATTTTATTTTGATGATCATTCCTTCCTATGTAGGTTGGGCTCAACAAAATATTTTCGCATTCGGAAGAGAAAGTTGGTGACTGAAATTTCGTAAAAAGCTCTCGCCGCGACGAAAAACGTCTATGCTGTAATGACTTCCATCCCAACTCGTGTATCATATCTGCCACACTCTCTCCCCTATAACGCGATAATACAAAACGAGCTGCCCTTCTTTGCACCCTCTCGATGTCCTCCGTCAATCCCACCTGGTAAGGATCCCACACCGCGCAGCAATATTCTAACAGAGGACGAACGAGTGTAGTGTAAGCTGTCTCTTTAGAGGACTTGTTGCATCTTCTAAGTGTCCTGCCAATGAAACGCAACCTTTGGCTCGCCTTCCCGACAATATTATCTATGTGGTCCTTCCAACTGAAGTTGTTCGTAATTTTAACACCCAGGTACTTAGTTGAATTGACAGCCTTGAGAATTGTACTATTTATCGAGTAATCGAATTCCAATGGATTTCTTTTGGAACTCATGTGGATCATCTCACACTTTTCGTTATTTAGCGTCAACTGCCACCTGACACACCATACAGCAATCTTTTCTAAATCGCTTTGCAGCTGATACTGGTCTTCGGATGACCTTACTAGACGGTAAATTACAGCATCATCTGCGAACAACCTAAGAGAACTGCTCAGATTGTCACCCAGGTCATTTATATAGATCAGGAACAGTAGAGGTCCCAGGACGCTTCCCTGGGGAACACCTGATATCACTTCAGTTTTACTCGATGATTTGCCGTCTATTACTACGAACTGCGACCTTCCTGACAGGAAATCACGAATCCAGTCGCACAACTGAGACGATACCCCATAGCTCCGCAGCTTGATTAGAAGTCGCTTGTGAGGAACGGTGTCAAAAGCTTTCTGGAAATCTAGAAATACGGAATCAACTTGAGATCCCCTGTCGACAGCGGCCATTACTTCGTGCGAATAAAGAGCTAGCTGCGTTGCACAAGAGCGATGTTTTCTGAAGCCATGCTGATTACGTGTCAATAAATCGTTCCCTTCGAGGTGATTCATAATGTTTGAATACAGTATATGCTCCAAAACCCTACTGCAAACCGACGTCAATGATATAGGTCTGTAGTTAAATGGATTACTCCTACTACCCTTCTTGAACACTGGTGCGACCTGCGCAATTTTCCAATCTGTAGGTACAGATCTATCGGTGAGCGAGCGGTTGTATATGAGTGCTAAGTAGGGAGCTATAGTATCAGCGTAATCTGAAAGGAACCTAATCGGTATACAATCTGGACCTGAAGACTTGCCCGTATCAAGCGATTTGAGTTGCTTCGCAACCCCTAAGGTATCTACTTCTAAGAAACTCATGCTAGCAGATGTTCGTGTTTCAAATTCTGGAATATTCCATTCGTCTTCCCTGGTGAAGGAATTTCGGAAAACTGCGTTCAATAACTCCGCTTTAGCGGCACAGTCGTCGATAACAGTACCACCGGCACTGCGCAGCGAAGGTATTGACTGCGTCTTGCCGCTTGTGTACTTTACATACGACCAGAATGATATTATCTTGTGAGTAATAAACACAGCATTTTTTTAGCTATAGTACTACAGCTGCGTGAACTAGTATTAACAAATATAGACACTTTGAATTACAACAGTCACAAATTGTACGGAGAAATTAAGGTGGATAACATTCATGAACAAACATTAAATGCATTCATCGAAGGTATGGGTACGCAAAGAAAACCGCCTTTTGGATTGCATTATCATAAAATTTTCATAGATTACTCAATCTCGCCAGTTATATATGCATAATTTTAATCTAAAGTGACGATTCTTGAACTAATTTTATACGCAGCCGACATTGAAGCAGATGCGCTGACGATTTTATTACACATAAGTGACGAAAATGGTTCTTCAACTTTAAACCAAAGTTCGTGTCTGACGACTTTCAGAGGAAACAAAAATTTGACTTTCATTATTTCATATAATTATTGACCGAATCAAACATTTAAAACACTGTCGTAATCCACTCATTTGGCGGTATAATTTTACTTTATAGGTTACTGTATAAGTCAAGCATTAAAATTAGGAATTATTATGATACGTCTTGTAGCAATGTACCTCACATCTTGTAAATTACCCAGATAACATTCATCGAGAATTTTGAGAATGAGACCTCTTAGCGAACTACAACAAACATTAAAAATTATTTCAAAGCTTTTAGAAACTTTTCTCGCTAACACGTTACACATAATGAAAGGAAAAGAGTTTGCAGCTCACTAAACTGCAGTAAAACTTCAGCATCAGGAAAATCTCTACACAACAAACGTTATTCGTAACACATGTTAAAAACAATACACACATAAACCACTAAATGTTATTACAAAATTATATTGTTGTAGGAAACATAGTTCACATTGGCTGATCTTTTTCTCCTTTAGTTCGGTTTTGACTTGGATAAATAAGCCTAAACTAATAAAAGTAAAACAATTAGGTTATTACGTCTTCATCAATAAAGATTTTGCGTACTTTACGTCAAATATTTGGCACATTACCTCTTTCGTAAAGTAATCACACAGCTGAAGCAGTTTTATAAATGTGAGTTCGATTCTTTAAACAACTGCGTGTGGAAGAGTTACTTGTACTCTCATAATTACCTCAGCACTTCAATGAGCTCTTTATTTAAGCACACTTTGGGGAGGTAATTTATGTAGACATGGGTCCTATAACTTTATCTACTTTGGGGAGCTATTAAGGTACAGTGAATGATGGTAATTAATTATTGCATGCAGCATTGACACTTCTTTACAATTACTCACCTTTGTGTAGTTTTCGAAACGGTTATAGTATTTGTGCGAAGATTCGAAGAGGTTCACCATTGAAATAGACATCTGTATTTGTTGTTTTACATAAACGGATAATGTTGAAAACCGCTACTATCTTTTATAACTTATTCTAACCGCATAACAAGCTACGACTCGTGTATAAGGCCATGAAAATATTATCCTTTGTATGAAATTTGACCCGTAAATGAACAACAAAGCGATCTGACTACAGTTGCTAAAGTATGACACAGTAGATAAATTTCCGTAACGACGCGGAACTTATAAAGGGACCTTAAGCAACAGTAAGTTAAATTTCAACCAAGATCTTCAACCATATCAGTATAAATGTGTCTCTCCTCGTGAGATGGACGGAAGCAGCAGCACTTTTTATATCCTAATACACTGCTGGAAATTGAAATAAGAACACCGTGAATTCATTGTCCCAGGAAGGGGAAACTTTATTAACACATTCCTGGGGTCAGATACATCACATGATCACACTGTCAAAACCACAGGCACATAGACACAGGCAACAGAGCATGCACAATGTCGGCACTAGTACAGTGTATATCCACCTTTCGCAGCAATGCAGGCTGCTATTCTCCCATGGAGACGATCGTAGAGATGCTGGATGTAGTCCTGTGGAACGGCTTGCCATGCCATTTCCACCTGGCGCATCAGTTGGACCAGCGTTCGTGCTGGACGTGCAGACCGCGTGAGACGACGCTTCATCCAGTCCCAAACATGGCCCTGTGTGCCTCGGTCGTATGCAGTCCTGATTGTGGCGCTCACCTGCACGGCGCCAAACACGCATACGACCATCATTGGCACCAAGGCAGAAGCGACTCTCATCGCTGAAGACGACACATCTACATTCGTCCCTCCATTCACGCCTGTCGCGACACCACTGGAGGCGGGCTGCACGATGTTGGGGCGTGAGCGGAAGACGGCCTAACGGTGTGCGGGACCGTAGCCCAGCTTCATGGAGACGATTGCGAATGGTCCTCGCCGATACCCCAGGAGCAACAGTGTCCCTAATTTGCTAGGAAGTGGCGGTGTGGTCCCCTACTGCACTGCGTAGGATCCTACGGTCTTGGCGTGCATCCGTGCGTCGCTGCGCTCCGGTCCCAGGTCGACCGGCACGTGCACCTTCCGCCGACCACTGGTGACAACATCGATGTACTGTGGAGACCTCACGCCCCACGTGTTGAGCAAGTCGGCGATACGTCCACCCGGCCTCCCGCATGCCCACTATACGCCCTCGCTCAAAGTCCGTCAACTGCACATACGGTTCACGTCCGCGCTGTCGCGGCATGCTATCAGTGTTAAAGACTGCGATGGAGCTCCGTATGCCACGGCAAACTGGCTGACACTGACGGCGGCGGTGCACAAATGCTGCGCAGCTAGCGCCATTCGACGGCCAACCCCGCGGTTCCTGGTGTGTCCGCTGTGCCGTGCGTGTGATCATTGCTTGTACAGCCCTCTCGCAATGTCCGGAACAAGTATGGTGGGTCTGACACACCGGTGTCAATGTGTTCTTTTTTCCATTTCCAGGAGTGTACTTAACGACAGTAAAATGATTCACAGAAAGGCAAAGTCTCGATGCATTCATTGCTGCAGCAAGTGCCTTAAAGTTCTACATTAGTCACACTTTACGTTGCTTAGCTTAAAATTACAAAGAAAAGATGAAAACGCTATATCAGATGAAAGCAGTTTATTACAGATACCGGTACATTGTGTTCGCTCCCGTTACTAGCACAGACGAGGGATAAGTGAGCACAATTGGCCAGGAGCACGAAGAAATACAGGACTGAAGAGGAAAATAATAGAAAACATACGTGAGAATACAGTAGATACAAAGGTTCTCTTATGGACCACATGGGTGCAGGCTACTTTGCGTTCACAAAAACAAGTACAAAGTGTTTAGAATGTGGGAAAGTAATGTGAAAGACAATCTACATCCTCTGATGATTTTCTGAAATCCCATATTCGAAGGAAGACAACATCTACATGACTACTCTGCAATTCACATTTAAGTGCTTGGCAGAGGGTTCATCGAACCACAATCATACTATCTCTCTACTATTCCACTCCCGAACAGCGAGCGGGAAAAACGAACACCTAAACCTTTCTGTTCGAGCTCTGATTTCTCTTATTTTATTTTGATGATCATTCCTACCTATGTAGGTTGGGCTCAACAAAATATTTTCGCATTCGGAAGAGAAAGTTGGTGACTGAAATTTCGTAAAAAGGTCTCGCCGCGACGAAAAACGTCTATGCTGTAATGACTTCCATCCCAACTCGTGTATCATATCTGCCACACTCTCTCCCCTATAACGTGACAATACAAAACGAGTTGCCCTTTTTTGCACCCTTTCGATGTCCTCCGTCAATCCCACCTGGTAAGGATCCCACACTGCGCAGCAATATTCTAACAGAGGACGAAGGAGTGTAGTGTAAGCTGTCTCTTTAGTGGACTTGTTGCATCTTCTAAGTGTCCTGCCAATGAAACGCAACCTTTGGCTCCCCTTCCCGACAATATTATCTATGTGGTCCTTTCAACTGAAGTTGTTCGTAACCAGTGAACGAAGGCCAAACCTTGTTCACATGGACTCACAATTACTAAGATATTCTCTACGGCAACACCTGAAAAATCACGTAATATGAAATTAGGGCCGGCGCTGGCCAAACGAAGAGGAAGAATAGAACAGAATGTCAGGCAGACCACGCTGCTCATCTGAACTTACAAATCTGTGCCAAGCAACCTGACAACCTTGGCTGACAAGGTTCCTCACCCAAAACATAGATTGGAGGCATTGTTTTTTCATTACTCAAGTAAAGGTAGAAGCTCTTTAGCAGACGAAAACATAATCTTTGAGTCGTGCGATTGGTTCTACACCCACGCACTCATGCGTAACATGTAATACGTTTATAAGAGACGGCTTTCAGTTGCAAACAAATGGAGGTCATTGGTGAATGTGCATTGTAACATATCAAACACAGTAAGCACGTGCCTATTTGAATCTATAGTTTCTCGATACCATTTAATCCTGGTCGCCCAGTGCATCCATGAAGGGCATGTGGTTACCTACTGTCCACCACCACCACCAGTTTCACTTGAGATATGAGGCAAGTGACGCAGCCACCAATAGCTTAATCACAATGAATCGCTGGACTCAGAGCAACTTTGTTCTGTTACTGCAGCTGGCTAACATAGAAGGAATGATGCAGTTGGAAGGAGAGTCGAAATTTGGTTGTATAGTCGTTTCTACTCTTTCAACATGACAAGGTCTATTTTCCCAAAGGATTTCATTCTGAATTACGTTGGCCTTGGAAACGTACCCAGAAAGAACACTTACAAGGTTAGACTGAGAGACTAATCAGCAGACGGCCCCGGTGGCCGAGCGCTTCAAGGCGCTTCAGTCCGGAAGCGCGCGACTGCTACGGTCGCAGGTTCCTATCGTGCCTCGGACATGGATGTGTGTGATGTCCTTAGGTTAATTAGGTTTAAGTAGTTCTAAGTTCTAGGGGACTGATGACTTCAGATGTTAAGTCCCATAGAGCTCAGAGCCATTTGAACAACTCAGCACTCACATCGCATGTGACATAACGCCTAACGTGACATGCAAGTGCACACAAAACCATGATGTTTCAGACCATGTAGCATGATCTTACAAATAAGTTAAGTATTTTCGTCTCTCTACATTAAACATAAGTTGGTCCAATTTGAGATAATGAAAATGTCAGAGATGGAAAGATCTAACACAACACAGCGCAGAGAAGAAATGGTACCATCATTATCATGTCTGTAGTTCGAGTTTTGAGTTACAATGCACAGACCTTGAGTGATCAATAACGCTTTTTTATATCAGGCATTTAATTTATTACCACACAAATTGTCTTCTTCAAATGGAATGCGCAAGAGAGTGCAGTAATCATTCGAGTTGGGCCGGTTTCCCACCATATTTCAATTATTATTAATCTTTAAGGCTTCCGTAGGTCGTGGTCAAGTGATTGACCTCGCTGCCTCTAGGTTATGGTGTCCCGGGCTCAAAATCGGGCTAGTTGGGAGATTTTTTTTGCTCGGAGACTGTGTGATTGTGTAATCCTAATCAATTTCTCTTCATTAAAAAGACCAGCAAATCGCAGAAGCTGCGTCAAATAGAATTATGTTAGTGAGTAAAGCGTCTACATCGCTAAATAAGGTATCCTTTTTATTACGACGTTTCTTACTAATCGGGGCGTCGACTAACAGTAATGAGCTGTATTAGCTAACGTCCCGATTAGGTACAGATTATAATATTGTCACTGAACCTTGATTCGCAAGTTCAAAGTTTTTTGATAACTGATGATGGCAGAAATCGAGGCGTGGTATTAAGTGAAGGCATTTTATTTTGGGATCTGGACGGGTTTATACATAAAATAGTCGTGTTGATCGCGGACTCATACCGTGAATTTGTTTCCTTTACTAGTAAGTCAAAGAGAAAGACTTTCATCAGGCGACCGAACCCATCCACATGGGGTCTCCTGGCCAATAATAATATTATCTCATTTCATTTTTACAGGCATGTAAACTGTCTTGAAAACTGGAAATTCGAGAGGAGAAGGCTTAAAATTCCGTGAGGCCATCCAGTTTCAGTTTACTTTTCACTAATTCGATTGCAGGGAATATCTTGTGATTCCGTACGTATATACAGTCCGATACACACTTAGCATCTTATGAGTCCGTCGTCGATGGGGCTTTAAAATATATCATTTTTCGCTACAGTTTTATTTGCTGCATTTGTCAAAATGATATATTGAAGTAGTTAGAACAGTTTCATTTGTTGAACGATCATCTTCAGTTCACAGATAATTATTTAACAAATATAAACGGTTATCTATTTTACATTCAAGACAAATAACTTTAAAATGAAGTACTATATATCGTCTGTCTCCCTCGATGACAACGCCATATTTCACATTTAACTTCTTCTTTCTTGTAACGGAGAGTTCCCACGGCGTCAATTATAACACACGGTGATGTTTTCCTCTTGGAATAGATCTATACTACTGACAAATAGTACTTCTGTCTCTCACACTGGACTCGTATTCGGAAGAACGACGGTTCAAATCCGCGCCTGGCCATCCAGATTTAATTTTTCCGTGATGTTCCTAAATCGCTCCAGGCAAATGCTGGAAGGATTCATTTCAAGGGGTACAACCGATTTCTTTCCTCATCCCTCCCTAATCCGAGCCTGAGCTCCCTCTCTAATTACTTCGTTGTCGACGGGACGTTAAACTCAGCCTTTCTTCCTTCCTCCTGTTTCTCGTAACAACTATTCAGAAAATGATATATGTTCACGAAGCGAATAACAATAATAGAAAAAAAGCAAGAACTGTCAGTGCTGCATGGGACTTTGACTATGTTATCCGCCAACCAGTCTTCATGCTGTGGATATTTGGGCCAGTTCTATAATTGAGCGGTCAACGTGCGTTGCTGCCAACAGGAACGCCTAGCTGCGATCTCTTTCCAGTACTGCTCAAGTTTCGTCCTTCGCTGGAGTGCTAGAAGAAATGCACTTTGCATCGTGAGGAGAAAGACAGTACTTGGCACAGAAGCTACGACCACGGACTGCGACAGGTGACATTATCGGACGAGAAAGCAATAGCTCAACGGTACGCTCCGCACTATAGACACAAGTGATGCAGTTGGTAAAGGATAACAAAGTAGCAGGTCGGCATCGCTTGGACCACGAATCCTGCTAGCAGGGATGTTACGTTACTGGGTCTCCATTGATGCGTTATATTTAATGTAATATGGACGACATCCGGCTTAGTGGACTAACAATGTTCTCCGTCATTCAGAAATTGAGGAGTAACACATACATCATAATAATTCTGACTAAAATTGTTAATTATTATAAACGTAATATGGATTAATTGTAATATGATTGCAAGTATAATGTACTAATAGAACAGTAATTCAGTACATTATAACATTTTATTACTAAAATCCCTGCAGCTATCTGTATTTCAATATCTTAGCAATCTTTTTCATGCTTAAGGAGTTCCGTTTTGTCTGATGACGTTTTTTCTGAAGAAATGGGAGTCGATATGCAAGACATGGGTTAAGGTTTAAAAGAATTTTGGAAGATTTACGATCAAATAATTCAGAAGGTACAGACAACAACCCTTCGAAATTTCTGAGGTAATTGGGGAGGAATAAGAACCAAGTGAGCATACAAAGGAAAAAGACCCTTCACATAATCCCTAAGACAGCAAGAGAAGATAAGTGTGAGAACTATTCCACAATGAGGTTAACGGATTATGCACACAAGCTGCTGACAAGAATGATATTCAAAAGAGTGGAAAGTAAAACTGAGGATCTGCTAGATGACGATCAGTTTGGCCCTCGAAAGAGTAAGGTCACGAGATGGACAGTTCCGTCGTTGCAGTTGTCAAAGGAAGCAAGACTTACGGAAAATCAAGACTTTTCAAAGGCTTTGTCGAACTAGAAAAACAAATTTGACAATGTAAAATGGTGCAAGATATACGACATTCTGAGAAAATTAAAAATAAACTGCAGGGAAAGACAAGTGACAGACAAGCCATACAAGACTCAAGAGGGCGCAATAAGAATGGAAGACCAAGCACACAGCACTTGGTTTAAAAATGGTGTAAGACAGGGATGCAGTCTTTCGCCCCTACTGCTAAACCTCTACAGCGAAGAAGAATGTCGGAAATAAAATAAAGTTCAAGAGTGACATTAAATTTCACGGATAAAGGATATCAGTGACAATATTCGCAGATGAAATTTAATTTTTTAATTTTTTTATTCATTTGTCTTCTGACTGGTTTGATGCCGCCCGCCGCATATTCGTCTCCTGTGTCAACCTCTCCATTTTAGAGTGGCAATTGCAACCAATGTCCTCAATTATTTGCAGATTGTATTCCAATGTCTGTCTTCCTCTACAGTTTCTGCCCCTTACAACACCATCTATTATCATAGAAGTCATTCCCTGATGTCTTAACGGATGACCTATCATCCTGTCCCGTCTCCTTGTCAATGTTCTCCACATATGTCTTTCCTCTCCGATTCTGCACAGAACCTCCACATTCCCTGCCTTATCACTCCACTAATTTTCAAGATTCGTCTCTAGCAACACAACTCAAATGTTTAGATTCTCTTCTGTTACAGTTTTCTCACAGTCCATCTGTCGCTACCATGCAATGCTCTAAACCAAACCTACATTCTCAGAATTTTTTACCTCAAATTAAGGCCGATGTTTGATACTTGGCCGAGAATGTCCATTTTGCTTTTGATGTCCTCCCTGCTCCGTCCGTTATTGCTTATTTTGTTGCCTAGGTAGTAGAATTCCTTGACTTCATCTACTTCGTGACCATCAATCCTGTTGTTAAGTTTCTGCTACTTCTTATTACTTACGTCTTCCTTCGATACACCCTCAGTCCATATTCTGTAATCATTGGACTGTTCATTTCATTCAGAAGGTCATGTAATTCTTCAATTTCACTCAGGATAGCAATGTCATTGGCGAATCATGTCAATGATATCCTTTCACCTTGAATTTTAATTGCAATCCTGAACATTTCTTTTCTTCCTATCACTGATTCTTCGATGTACGGATTGAACAGTAGGGGCGACAGATTACATCCTTGTCCTAAACCCTTTTTAATCCGAGCAGTTCATTCTTGGTCATCCATTCTTATAATTCCCTCTTTCCTCTTGTACATATTTATATTAGAGGTAGGGGTGTAAATGTGGAAGCGTGTGGGTAATGTGGAAACGTCTAGTATCTGGCCTACAGAGTGCTGCACTGTAGCGGGTCAGCCAGAAATTGCAATAGTTCCCATTTGTCACGGTAGAGAGTCAGCAGTCAGTTAAACCACAGACGCCGTGACAGTGATGAAGTTTACGTTCATGCATTTTCTAATCCCTTTTCGAGGTAAGTTTTGGTATTATTTTTATCTACATACTTCGTAGTTATCTTTTTTGCGTCTTATACCTTAGAAAGGGAGGTGCATAGAAGGTTTTGGCAGTCCTTTGTCAACCTTTAATGGACAGTTGCTTAATGTAATCTACCGAAATTTAAAATGGCCATTGTGTAGGTAATGCGGAAGCATACATACGATGGCATTGTGGAAACGTTTCCACAATACCACCATCAAATATATTACTTCTAACACGTTTTGCGTCTGTTTCTAGATTCGACGAAAGCTAAATGATCGGAAACCAAAAGCTATTGTGAAGAAGTGGGATGTTGAAAACATGATTAAAGCTATAATAGCCTTAAGGGAAAAGCAGATGGGGTTAAGAAGAGCAGTAAAAGCTTTCAGCGTACCTCAGACGACACTTCAAAGGTTTGTGCATAATGTTATGTCACCTGAAGAATGTATTTCTTTGAGACTTGGACGTAAGCCGGTACTTCCTGGTGCTATTGAGAAACAGTTGGTACAGTATCTCACTGAAATGGATAATCGCTTCTAAGGCCTTACCGGATTAGATTTCAAGAGAATGGCATTTAAGCTAGCGGAAAGAAATAATATTAATCATCCTTTTACTTCAAATGCTGCAGGTAGAGCTTGGTTTGACCTTTTTCTTAGATGACACAGAAATAAACTCACAATTCACAAACCTATGGGGACCTCTTTCTCGAGAGCAAATGGGTTCAACAACAGAGCTACAGGCAAGTTTTTTTATATTTTAGAAGATGAGTACACTCCTGCAGTGCTGATCGTGTGTACAATCTAAACTCGATAAATGATAACCCAAACAAGTAATTCCTTTTTTCAAAAACTATATTCTGAAAGCGAGTCTTTCTCATTCAGTTAACAAAACGCTGGAAGCTCTTTGAACAATCGCTTCATATGTAAATCTGCCTCCAGTGGCATTAAAGCAATACTACAAATTAATCAAACTCTTGAGACAGACTGAAATACTTCTCAATTAAATACTTAGTGAAACAATTCACTGACAATTACAAAAGAAATCAATGACAAAAATGAATACTTAATCTATTTGCCTAATAATGATTTCCCTTAAGAATTCAACTCCTATGATTATCAAAATTACCGTCCGCTGCTACTCACATACACAAACTCTTTTCTTTAAATTAATAAGCGTGCTGCAAATTATAAAAAAATATCAACTCGATACCAAATCCTGTGTCGCTGCTGGCGGACACGCAGTACGGCAGCTCGGCGACGAACCCTCGCCCAACACACGTGCGCACCACAGCAGGCGGGCTCCTACACTAACTTCCAAACTGCCACTAACTAATCCGTGCGCTGCGAAGCGCGACAATAATATTCCAGAACTTGTGTATGCGCGCTGTAGCCAACGTTTAAATCCCAAGAGAGTATTGCCAACGCTCACTGTTAAGTTGATTGTGCGATAATTCTTTCATTCATGAACTGTTGGAGTCTTCGGAGTCGTGTAGATATTTTCCCGAAATGAGATGGTATGTCTGCAGACATATCCATTCTACACACTAATAATGGTGGTCTTTTTCTTGCCCATTCCCCCAATGATTTTAGAAATTCTGACGGAATGTTATCTATCCTTTGTGCCTCATTTGATCTTAAGTCCTCGAAAGCTCTTTTGAATTCTGATTCAAATCATGGATTCCCTATCTCTTCTAAATTGATTCCTATTTCTTCCTGTACCACTTCAGACAAATCTTCCCCTTGATAGAGGCCTTCAGTGTACTCTTTCCACCTTTAGATTTCTTCACATTTTTTGTACAGCCATTTCGTCTTAGCTTCCCTGCGCTTCTAATTTATTCTGTTCCTCAGCGACTTGTATTTTTGTACTCGTGAATCCCCCTGAACATTTTTGTACTTCCTTCTTTTAACTGAAGTCTTTCTTCTGTCAACTATGGTTTCTTTGCAATTATCTTCTTACGTTTTCCTTTCCACCTTTGTGGATGACCTTTCTTAGAGATGTCTCTTCCTCTTCAACTGTAGTGCCTGTTGAGCTATTCCTTATTGCTACATCATCTTAGAGAACTTCAAGTGTCTCTCGTCATTCCTTAGTACTCCCATATCCCGTTTTTAGTTCATTCATTCTTCCTGACTAACCTCTAAAACTTCAGCCTACTCTTAGTCACTACTACATTGTGAACTTTGTCTATATTCACTCCTGAGCACTCCTTACAATCCAGTATATGATTTCGAAATTTCTGTTTGACCATGAGGTAACTTTACCCGTATCACCCGGCCTTTTCGAAGTATATCCCCTCCTCTTGTGATTCTTAAACAGAGTATTCTCTATTACTATCTGAAATTTATTACAAAGCTCAATTAGTGGTTCTCTTCTCTTATTCTCATTTAACCCTTTCTTCTACTCCTTCGCCTACAACTGCATTCCAGTTCCATGTGACTATTAAAGTTTCATCTCCCATTACGTACTGTGATACCCTTTCAATATCCTCATATAATTTTTCTATTCATCTTCAGCATGTTGGTCTGCTGTCGATTATGATAAGAACAACCCTATCAGTGAACTGTTGACAGTAACACACTCTCTGCCCTACCTTACCATGCATAACGAATCCTGCTCCTATCACACTATTTTCTGCTGCTTTTGATATTACCCTATACTCGACTGGTCTGAAATACTTAATTTCATTTCACTTCATTGACCCCTACTATATCTAGAATGAGCCTGTGCATTTTCCTTTTCAGATTTTCTAGTTTTCTTACCACGTTCAAGCTTCTAACATTCGAGGCCCCGTCTCGCAGAACGCTGTCCTTTCGGTTATTCAGTCTTGTTCTCATGGTCACCTCTCGCTTGGAATTTCCCTTCCGGAGATCCGATTGGGGGACTGTCTGGAATATTTTGCCAATGATCATCATGACACTTTTTCAATTACAGGCCGCTTGTCCTGTGGATACACGTTATGCATCTTAGTGCAGTGGGGTCCATTGCCTTCTGCATCCTCACACCGTTCACCATTGCTGACGTTTCCACCTTTAGGGAGCAGCTTCCCACCCCAAGGACAAGAGGCGGCCTTAAACGCCTCTGCCCTCTTTGACAAGGCCGTTGGCAGAATGAAGGTGACCTCTTTTGTCTGAAGCTTATTCTCAGTGAACGTCAAGAGGAGTTATAGGACCTATTGAAAGGGCTGAACAGCCTTATGAGTACAGAATATGGACGGATAGTAAACTGGAGAAAGAAGAAATTAATGAGGAGTAGCAGAAAGAGATTAGCGGTAAACTTTACATCAAGGTTGCGAGCAACGAAGCAGGCAAAATTAACGAATTCTTTTTCTTTGGGGGCACCATAACACACGAGGAGTGGCACAAGCAGGATGAAGAAAACGGATTATCACAACAAAGAGGGAATTCCTGGCCAATAGCGGCAACTGTAGTCTCAAGCATCGGTTTTAATCTCAGAAGGTAGTTTCTGAGAATATACGTTTGGAGAACCGTGTTGTATTGTAGTGAACCAAACCTGCGGGAAAACGGAAAACGTAGAGAATCGTAACGTTTGTAACTGTTGTGCTACTGAGAGATATTGTAAATTAGATGGACTGAGAAGGTAAGGAATGAGACAGTTCTCCGCAGTATCGGCGAAGAAAGGAACATACGGAAAACACTAACAAGAATAAACAGAATGGTGCGACATCATAAAACATTAAGGAGCAACTTCCTGGTATTAGATGGATATGTAGAGGAATACAGAGACTGGAATACATTCGAGTAGTGAGAGTGTATGGTGGAAGCGCTTCTCTGAATGTAGCTTTGGCGCAAGACAAAAATTCGTAGCGCGCCCGATCGAAAAAATAAATAAAAATAAAATAAGTTGGTTTTAAGCTGCAATAGTATATCACCGAGTAATCATAACTACCATTATCATTTCTTCAAGGAGTCGGCCTTCTGATCCGTTCCATCTCATCATTGTTCACGTCAGTTCTGTAACGAACGTCCAACTTTTCTTCTTTCTACTCAGTTATGTAGCTTTGCGGCTTTAGTTATCTTATTGTACACATATGTTGGACATGGTCTCCCCAATTCAGTCTGTAGTTTTTAGTAATCTCTGAAGATTCTTTATGCCGTAACTGATCAGAGGTGTTTAAACTGCGCCCTAGCCTTAGTTGTTCAGTTATTAGTCCATCTGTGACAGTTCTCTCTCTTTTGGGTTACAATCCTTCAAATGTCATCACTTTTGCTTTATCTGTCGATATTCTTATTCCGTATTTAGCCGCAATTTGACTCAATTTACCCTCTGCTGTTTGAGCTTTTTCAGATTTTTCTATTATAAGCTGATCATCAGCAAATAGCAGCGCCATGAAATAAAAGTTTTCCGTTCTTAATGTTTCTTTTACTATAATCAATCATTTATGAATGACCTCGTCAATGTTAACACTGAAAAGGTTGGGATTTCTGTTTTAGGTTTTTTGCATAATTGCTGAATTACTATTATCAGATGTGCTGGTACTCCAATCTCCTTTAGTGATTCCCATAGCATTTTCCTTTTTACCTTGTGAAACGCCCATCTATAATTGTGTAAAACGTAAGAACGTAGTAATATGAACTCTCTTCTTTTCTCAATTACTTGTTCCAAAATGAAAATATTTTCACACTGTCGACCCGGCCTGTAATTTTGTTTCCGGATCGCTGTGTTCTTGAAATTAAGAGAACAACGCAAGGTAATTGAATATTATCACTTTCATATGACTTTAAGGATTTCAGCAGCGCACGACAGGAAATATTCTGGCAGAATGACTGTTATCTATTCCATATTTAATTGGTGTTTGGAGTGGCATCTCGTGGAATTATGGGAGCACATCACAAGATAATTAATTAATTATCCGTGTAAATGTTCTATCCGAATTACAGGTGTAGGTGTAAAGGTGTATGATAGAATACATTTATTTGTAGCATTAGTATGTCACATATCGAAAACTGGATCTATGGATCATCCCCGAAGGCCACAAAAAAAAAAAAAAAAGAAATGCATGACGTGCCGTAATTTTTTGTAGTTGATCTCTTGCGTCGAGTTTTTCCGCCCCATCAAGCAATAAATTGTTTTGACATCTATGTTTAGTTCAAGGAAAGGAGAAAGCTGAAAGCTGAATCATATGCTGAGCTCCTAAAAGAACTTTCTTTGCATAAATGAAGCAAGGTTGCATCCTGTTCTAAAGCAGATTTTCGGGGAATGTTCTACTTTATGCCTAAAAAATCTAGAAAACTTCACGTTTCGTACTCGCGTGGTTCTTTGCTATGAAGTTGTTCGAAACTGAACATTACTTAACGTGGGTTGCATGTCCCTAAGCAGTTATCTAACTGAGAAAAGGGGAGCTACAGTGTCACGTGGGATCCGAGCCACGTTTAGTTTCTGGTGAATCTCCACGGCCCTGAGCGGTTACACAGCAGTGTTCGACCCTACAACATCTTTATTTGCTGGCACACCCTCTAGCACTAGACCGCCACACTGGGTATGTATTTCGTTAAGTTTGCTGTTCTCTTGAGTGAATTATAAGCTCTCGATTTAGGGCGGTTTTTCGCTAGGTGATATTTCCTCAGGGCACTTTAATTCAACATAATTCAGACAGTTTCCATGGATTATTTATAATTTATATACACACACACTCCTCGAGAATCAGCGCATCTATTAGTCAAAACCGGATCAAAATCCCCACAGTATTTCCTGAGATTATCCCATATATGCAGAAGGAAGCGAGCAGGTGACTTCAGTGTTGAGTATACATGTACTAGCGACGCAGCCCCGCTTCACACGTGTAGCGTTGAGTAACTACCGCCAGATAACTTGACAGGCGTAGCGTATTTTGTTTGGGAGCAAAATCGATGTTTTTAGACATTCAAACAGGCTGTTTCTAATGTTGACTTTTCTGTATTCGTTTTCAAGCATTACTATGTGCTTTTATGTTAGTTATATTCCTTTAAATCTTGTTTTTTCCTTAAAATGGCTCTGAGCACTATGGGACTCAACATC
Source organism: Schistocerca gregaria (assembly GCF_023897955.1). Classification (NCBI taxonomy): domain Eukaryota; kingdom Metazoa; phylum Arthropoda; class Insecta; order Orthoptera; family Acrididae; genus Schistocerca; species Schistocerca gregaria. The sequence goes on along the minus strand of NC_064921.1, from coordinate 455,550,212 downwards.
TATGGTCATCAGTCCCCTAGAACTTAGAACTGCTTAAACCTAACCAACCTAAGGACATCAAAGAACACCCAGTCATCACGAGGCAGAGACAATCCTTGACCCCGCCGGGAATCGAACCCCGGTTTTTTTCTTTACGTCAGAGGGCGTAACCTTATTGTATTTTTATTATGCCTGCCCTTCTGACGATAAAGATCGTTATGTGATTTTAAAAATTATTTTTTATGCACTTTGGTTTTTCTATTGATGGTAATTGTTGTAATTGATGTCAGCGTGCTGTACAGTTTGAGATGTCGAGCGCTCTATGATGCTTATGGTGGTATGATGCTGTTTTTTTCAGTACTGAGCCGGCCGCGGTGGCCAAGCGGTTCTAGGCTCTTCAGTCCGGAACTGCCCTGCTGCAGGTTCGAATCCTGCCTCGGGCATGGATGTGTGTAATGTCCTTAGGTCAGTTAGGTTAAAGTAGTTCTAAGTCTAGGGGACTGATGACCTCCGATATTAAGTCCCACGTTGCTTAGAGCCATTTGAACCATTTTTTAACACTGAGCTTTGCTAGTTGGCTGTGAAAGCTACAAGCTCACTATTCGTTGGATCGGCAATTGGTAAGGTTAGCTGCTAAGGTTACAGGATAGGATCTTCTGTTTATTTAAAAATTGTTGTATGCAGTAAAAGTGAAGATATCTGTTGGAAGTAATCATCACATTACATGTTCCACCTCATAAAAAACGTTGTAGTATTATGATATGGGCCAACAGGGTTCGAATAATTTGGGATATTCGAGAATCTGTATGTTGATATATTTTTTTCTTTTTCTCAATGTATTTTTTATAGTGGTTATAAATAGCGCCACATTTGTGTTAAGATCCTAATGTATGATGGTTCCTATCTATTTTTAGCACTGAATATGGTCACACATTGACCGAAATGTATCTGTAAAATAAAGGAGTTCAATATTTACGTCAGATGCTGCCATTTATGCAAAATATAATTCGCGAAGGAATTACGCATCAGTACTTTATATATGTTGTTAGTGGTATAAGTGCAGACATTTTGATCATTGGTACTTTAATATATAGCCACTTTAGTTTGTTAGTTGTTTTTTCTTAGTGTCTAAGAGTCTTACCAGAAACACGTCCGGCCGCCGGTGTGGCCTTGCGGTTCTAGGCGCTTCACTCTGGAACCGCGTGACCGCTACGGTCGCAGTTTCGAATCCTGCCTCGGGCATGGATGTGTGTGATGTACTTAAGTTAGTTAGGTTTAAGTAGTTCTAAGTTCTAGGGGACCTATGACCACAGATCTTAAGTCCTACAGTGCTCAGAGTCATTTTGAACCAAGAAACACGTCACACAATTTGCTGCGTGATATTTTCGGCACGGTCATAATTGCGCCGCCAAGTCGACTGTGCTTGTCAGTTAAGATTCACCGTTATGCGTCCACCTGCCCACATAGCAGCACCAGATCTGCTGTACAGGGGGAAATAAGTATTAATGGCTTGCTCTTGTCACATTTACTTGGAGGCAGTAACCAATCTACACACAAATACTCCTAATAGCTACAATTATTAGTCTACAAATGAAGTAAATACTGATATACTATTGTTAAGTACACATTCCTCAACCTCCAATAAAAATATCCTCACTGATGACCCCAACACTCTGTATGATATAAAATATGCTGCCTATGTCTGTCCTAACATTTATTAGAACATCGTGTAAAAATGTGAAGTAAATCGGTCAAGAACTTTTTACGAGATTTCGTAACAATGTTAACCAACAGTATGTCTTTAGAGTACAGATTAATGATGTATTTCTAAAACCACGTTGTAACCCTAAAATAAGGGCTTCCACTAATGGTACTACTTTCTTAAAATTTTGTAGTCTCCCTATATCGCTTCGGGTAGGTGAAGGGGTTGTTCCTTTGCCAAGGACTCAGCCGATTTCATTCCTCAAATCATATATGACCGACAGTTATGAAATTATCCTCGGCAAGACGTTATGCCTGGTCTTCGTTTTAGATTCCTTCATGCATACATTCTCAGATTAACGTTCACTACTGGCCATTAAAATTGCTACACCAAGAAGAAATGCAGATGAGAAACGAGTATTCACTGGACATCTATATTATACAAGAGCTGACATGTTATTACATTTTCACTCAATCTGGGTACATAGATCCTGAGAAATCAGTACCCAGAATAACCACCTCTGACTGTAATAACGGCCTTGATACGCCTAGGCATTGAGTCAAACAGAGCTTGGATGGCGTCTACAGGTACAGCTGCCCATGCAGCTTCAACACGATACCACATTTCATCAAGAGTAGTGACTGGCGTATTGTGACGAGCCAGTTGCTTGGCCACCATTGACCAGACGTTTGCAGTTGCTGAGAGATCTGGAGGATATGCAGGCCAGGGCAGCAGTCGAACATTTTCTGTATCCAGGAAGACCCGTACAGAACCTGCAACTTGCGATTGTGCATTATCCCGCTGAAATGCATTGTTTCGCAGGCATCGAATGAAGGGTAGAGCCACGGGTCGTAACACATCTGAAATATAACGTCTAGTGTTCAAAGTGCCGTCAGTGCAAACAAGAGGTGACCGAGACGTGTAACCAATGGCACCCCATACCATCACGCCGGGTGATACGCCAGTATGGCGATTACGAATACACGCATCCAATGTGCGTTCATTGCGATGTCGCCAAAAACGGATGCGACCATCATGATGCTGTAAACAGAAGCTGGATTCACCCGAAAAATGACATTTTGACATTCGTGCACCCAGGTTCGTCGTTGAGTACACCATCGCAGGCGCTCCTGTCTGTGATGCAGCGTGAAGGGTAACCGCAGCCATGGTCTCCGAGCTGATAGTCCAAGCTGCTGCAAATGTCGTCCAACTGTTCGTGCAGATGGTTATTGTCTTGCAAACGTCCCCATCTGTTGAATCAGGGATCGAGACGTGGCGGCATTATCCGTTACAACTATGTGGATAAGATGCCTGTCATCTTGACTGCTAGTGATACGAGGCCGTTGGGATCCAGCACGGCGTTCCGTATGTATTACCCTCCTGAACCCACCTGATTCCATATTCTGCTAACAGTCATTGGATCTCAACCAACGCGAGCAGCAATGTCGCGATACGATAAACCGCAATCGCGATAGGCTAACCATCCGACCTTTATCAAAGTCGGAAAAGTGATAGTACGCATTTCTCCTCCTTACACGAGGCACCACAACAATGTTTCACCACGCAACGCCGGTCAACTTCTGTTTCTGTATGAAAATCGGTAGGAAATTTTCCTCACTTCAGCACGCTGTAGGTGTCTCCACCGGCGCCAACCTTGTGTGAATGCTCAGCTAATCATTTGCATATCGCAGCATCTTCTTCCTGTCGGTTAAATTTCGCGTCTGTAGCACGACATCTTCGTGGTGTAGCAATTTTAATGGCCTGTAGTGTAAAATACGCCACTTACGATCTACGATTTACAATCATCATTTTTCGATTGAGTGCTTCAATTAATATATTCTGACGGAAGATATTAAATAGTGAACACCTTGACAAAAATGTAGCCAACTTTCTCCCATATTTACATTATTATGCGAATTTATTTATGGTACAGATGAAAAGCAAGATTATCGGGCATTTCTATACTTTTCGGAAATTTTAGAGCTGAGTCGGGATATGCACATGCGGTTTATCAAATGAAAATTACCGGGGATAATCCAATAAATCATGAAAGTACGGGCTCCGCACCTCTCATGAGCATGCTGATAGAGGGATCCATAAAACTACGAAAGGAAGCTAATGGCCCGTTCAACGAACAGCTTTCTGGCAAAAGAAATCAATGGTATTTTATTCACAGAATAAAGAATGGAAACAATTAATAAGTGGAAAGGACATGTAAATACTACAATAACCAAACAGAAGTGTGCTGATTTGTGAAAGCTCTTGCTTGTAAACCTCTGTCGTAAATATTTCCAATGATTTCAAAAAATCTAAAGCAGTTAAAAATGGGCTCTGGTAAAGTATGAACAATTGCTTGCACTCTCGTCTAAGCACATAGTGGATGAATCTAGCGGCTAGTGGAAATTATAGCAGCAAAGCGAACCATGATGCAAGATATGAAATTATTTACAACGAACCATCCTCCAAACCCCTCACTAAAATCTGAACGAACATTCCAGCTGGCTCCACTAGGCTCAACAGCTGCTCGTTCACTTCATACTGTACTGTTCCTCCTGGGTCGACTTGGGTTTAAAAAAATGTAAACTAAATATTACGATAAATTTTAAAAATAATCGACAAGTACGCCAAAGAAGAAATGGTAGACCAGCAATGGACATGTTGTTCCATGACTCTTGCGCTTGTATACATGAACTATCTTTCCTTTGTCTTTCGCTTATCTTATATGCTTGGATTCGGACCTAAGAGGAAGTTCTTGTGTAAAGCACATCTTGCTCTACCAGCTGATAATGTAAGTTGTACTTAAAACCCTAAAAATATAATGGTTATTTTAGCAAAAGAATTTTGTGTATGTGGTCACTCTATTGTTAGTCTGATAACTAGACTGCCTTAAGTAGATATGGGCCTTAACAAAGAATTTTCATTGTTAGGCGCCATCTTAGAAAAATCTTTAACATTTTTCTTTTAGTTCATCTACGAGACTTGCCGTCGTTTAGGACAATTTACTTTATTTCAGATCCCACGAGACCGAAGACAGCTACTAATAATTTAACAATTTTACTTACAGATTTTCTTTATATAACGAGATAACATCCCAGGCAGAAAAGGTCTGGTCACAGGATTCCAGTTCCATTATAGGATTTCATTTGTAGATGCTACTCTTGTTATCTTATATTGGGGAATCGAGACGAAACCACGATATTAAGTTACGTACTATAGTAGTGTACATCGAACAGACTTGGCCAATATTCTCTGGTGCAATAAGCACACGACTTCTCAAGAGCCTAGTGTTGGATGAATAAGAAAAGGACAATTAATTCGATTACGTAACTACCCTGAGAAATGAGCTAGTTTACTGAGTGCTTATACACGTCGGGCTAAATTAAACAACATATTACAATGTTAATAATATTCCTACATTAGTTATTTCTCTTTTATGCTGAGCCATTGCATTAATGTGTGTTTCTTTTTTGGATAAGTCACGGCTCATAGTTTATTTTATTACATTACACTAATAGTCACAAAATAACATTTTTCTTTTATTTTATTACATTACAATACCCTCATGTCTTCTCTTGTCTCTCACATTTTTAACTCTGGTAGAAGACATTCCTTTCACTTCCCGTGGCATTGAAGCTTTATGGTGCTTTGACCACTTTAACTTCAAACCACTGTTGTGCCATGCCGGCAAACGGCTCTCCCTTGCGCTGTATCTGCCCAGAGGCTGTCCTTCAGCAGGAGATATCTTTACGACCGGTGCCGTTTCCCTAAGCGAACCTTCCCTTTTTCTAGCCAGCTAAAAGCTTCAAGGCCTTCCTCATCATAGCAAGAGAAAAAGAAATATAGAATTACTTGAGGTCCCAGCCATTCATAATAGTTATTATTGCTTGCAGTTGTCACACTACGTTACTGATTTGAATTGACTTACTATTCCTGTGTGCATACTAAATTATAAAACAAGTTGACATTCAGTTTGAGAATAAACTGTCACGTAACAAGACAAATGCTTTCATGCCACCCTTAAGACGACAATCTATAGTGTCCGAGCGGTTCTAGGAGCTTCAGTCTGGAACTGCGCGACCGCTGCGGTCGCAGGTTCGAATCCTGCCTCGGGTATGGATGTGTGTGATGTCCTTAGGTTACTTAGGTTTAAGTAGTTCTAAGTTCTAGGGGACTGATGACAATTAGAGGCACGAAAAAATGTTCTTCGAGGAGGCATTCAGAGGCTGTTGGCTTCTATGACACAAGGAATGTATGCATATAAGTCATACTGGTGCTCATAAGACAACAGTTTCGAAAGGAATCAGGCTTTAATAATTTAATACCATTTTTTTACGAACATGTCCGTAAAGTTTGGTAGATGTCAGATTGCTTCTTAATGATGTAACGCTTTCAGTCTCCATCAGTGGATGTGGATTCCAGTGATGGAGTATTTGGTGTAAAATTAAAGAAAAGAGAAAATGGCTCTGAGCACTATTGGACTTAAATTCTGAGTTCATCAGTCCCCTAGAACTTAGAACTACTTAAACCTAACCAACCTAAGGAAATCACACACACCCATGCCCGAGGCAGGATTCGAACCAGCGACCGTCGCGGTCGCGCGGTTCCAGCGTCTAGAACCGCTCAGCCATAAAATTAAAGATCTTAACTTTAAAAAAACGAACTGAAAATTATTCATAAAGTTTTGTTAATATTCATCTTCCACTGTGTTTGCCGTCTGGACATTATAAAAAAAAGAAAAAAACCTCGTTCAAACTGCTCTGAGCACTATGGGACTTAACGTGTGAAGTCATCAGTCCCCTAGAACTAAACCTAACTACCCTAAGGACATTACACACATCCATGCTCGAGGCAGGATTCGAACATGCGACCGTAGCGGTCGTGCGGTCCAGAGTGAAGCGCCTAGAACCGCTCGGAGACAGCGGCCGGCCATTATAAATAATCGGAAGTTCAGATATATAGTACATTGTTTTCATAAATGAATATGTGTAACTTGTCTTGTACAGTAAGCCATAATAAAAGTATCTTTCTTGGTGTATTATTATGCATGACTTCAGTAGTCAGTACATTTAAAGTTGACTGTGCTTCATACCTCCGTGCTTCAGGTAGATTCCGGAACAGGTTCCATTAATCGTTGTATGAGTATAAAAATTTTATGAAATTATCTACATTCCGGATTTTGCTCGTGATACAGGATCCGCACTTGAATTAACGACACGACAGCGCAAGAATGCGGAAAAGAAAGCGGGGGGGGGAGGGGGGGGGGGGATTTGGCAGCAGGGCTGCGCGCTGGAATGTGGGCCATTCTGGCCGACTAGGCGGTCCACAGATCTCTCTTCTACCTTTCTCCTCTTTTACTTGCTCCCTATCGTTCTGCACATTTCTATTCGTCTTCGTCATCTCGTTTGAAGTGTGTACGTGCATACACGCTCTTGTGTGTATGTGTGTGTGTGTGTGTGTGTGTGTTCGTGCGCTTGACACGCTTCTGGGCCTAGCAGTCTCTGAGTGTATGGCCGCAAGGTCACATGTGTGTATCCTGCATTGATACCACTGGATTAGGCTATTTATGATACCACACACACGTACGGTAGAGACAAATGGTGGTTCAGATATCCTGTATTAGACTTGTTTTCCTTTTTCCGTATATCGCAAACACCACAACAGTTCCTTTGATGGGGTGACTTGTGATTTTTCCCTCTCACTTTTGTGTAATCAAATTAGTGCTTCGCCTCTAATGACCTCCGTGTCAGTGGGGAGTCAACTCTAACCTTTCTCATCTGCTACTTTATATTCACGCCTCAGCGTCGTCGCGTTAAATTAGGTACCTGCGCAGTTTATAACTTCTCTGAATAATCTTTTAATGAATCCACACTTTTTATATATGCAAAAAGGTTTAACCCCACTGCTTTCACAGTTTATTTCGCCCCTATATTGCTATTCGACCAACTTTAATACTGGTAGAAGCTATGTTTTATGACATGTGTAATTCATGAATGTACAAATTAATTTGACATTTGAATAATAAAAGTAATTTTCTTTATATAGTTTCACAGCTATAATACTGAATTCTCGGACTCAAACATGACTGAAGCAAAACATAATACAGATGTCATTTTATACACCTTCCCGTTACTGAATGTATTGTTCGAGGCCACTTCATATAGTCGAAATATGGACGAAGAAATGTATCATGATGTGATCGAAGTAACCACCTGACGTTTGTCTCAAGCGATTCTGAGGAGGTAAACGAGATAAACCACAACAGACTGACCCGAAATTGAAGATATAACTTGTGACACATGTGTAGCAGTAACTATTCCTGGCCGGCCGGAGTGGCCGTGCGGTTCTAGGCGCTACAGTCTGGAACCCAGCGACCGCTACGGTCGCAGGTTCGAATCTTGCCTCGGGCATGGATTGTGTGATGTCCTTAGGTTAGGCGACTGATGACCTCAGAAGTAAAGTCGCATAGTGCTCAGAGCCATCTGCACCATTTTTGAACTATTCCTGTCACAGATGAGTTTAGTTCATTGAATTTCATCTTTTTAATTCATTGTGTCGGCCGAAATTTTAAAAAAATATCGTCAAGAAGAATAAACGTGTAAGTGAGAGGGATGCTGAAGTACTAAGGCATGGTGACGTTCGTTTAAGTTCTCTGTGGTTTGTTGAAAATGTGATAGTGGTAATGAACACAACAGTAGCCAGCTGGAAAGGGCAATCACAGAAGATAGAGACTTAAATCATGTACATTGAAGGTGACTACGAATAATCCTCGGCTAACAGAAAAATAAAGTTGTGGCGGTCAGCCTATCGAAAGTTTGAATATTATAGTCCGTGTTATAAAGCCTATTCTTTTCCATCCTTCCGAATCTTCGAGCGTAAAGATTCTAGGAGCAGAACCAGGCGCAGCAACAACCAAATAAACGTAAGATGAATTCCATGAGAATGAGGAAGGATAAATTGTTAGTAAAGCTCTGATAAAACCTTCATCTAACTGCATTGGCTTCAGTTAAAGTTCATAACTGATCACACTTAATGAAGGTTCAAGCCATTCGAGGTTTACATAAATTCCTATGAATAATTATTGCAAATGCAAGTTCACATAATTAACGGTAATTACACTCAAAATTGAATAAACTCTTAAGAGTTAAACTAAAATGCGAAATCATCGTCAGAAAGTACCATTCCATTGAACACTAGTCTGAAAATCAAAATTCACGAATACTCTAATAAAGAAACTATACTGTTCTTTGATTCTTGAGTTTCTCCCGGCGTATTTGATAATCAAAATATCCACGGGTGTACTGCTCTCCGCCCAACCACTGAAGCACAACCTGTTGAGATGGATGAAGTCACGAGGGAGGAGGTAGGCACTGCATTTATTCCATACACAGGCGCACTCTCGGGGAAAATCGCCCGCATTCTGAAGAAACACCGGGTCGGAACTGTGTTTCGTCCTCCGAATAAAACTCGTGCACTGGTGGGGAGCGCCAAAGATGACCTCTGTTTGAGGAAGGCCGGCGTGTACCAGATTCCGTGTCAATGTGGCAAGTCGTATATTCGTCAGACGATGCGTACCGTCGAGGATCGATACCGTGAACACCAGAGGCACACTCGACTGATGTATCCGAGCAAGTCGGCGGTCGCTGAACATTGTTTGTCGGAAAATCACGCTATGGAGTATGACCGCACGAGGATTCTGGTACAGACGTCGAGATACTGGGACAGCGTTGTTAGAGAGGCCATCGAAATTCGCACCAATGACGACCTCATAAACCGTGACTGTGGCTATAATCTTAGCAAGGCTTGGGAACCAGCGATTGGGTCAATCAAGAGTAAATCGAGCAAAGGCATAGTTGTGACGGCCACGGCGGACAGAGCCATCACACCGACGTCATCTCAGACGCCGTCGCAATCTGTTCCACCGCGCTACCGTGGCGCGGGGCGCGGACGGCGGAGGGAGCGCGCCGCGGGCGGAGGGTATTTAAATCGGCCGCCGCCACGACCGAACCCAGTTCCCCCTGAGCAGCCATAGCGTACGGATCTCCGTGCCGGCACGTTCACAGGAGCTCAGTCCGTCAGTTCACCTGATGATGGCGACATGTTTGATCGCCGAAATATTGTGCCCGTTGGACACTATAGACCGGCAGTTTACCCGTGGATATTTTGATTATATTGTTCTTTGTTCAACAACAGAAAGATGTCACCTCTTGGGCACCTGCCTAACTTTATGCATTTCCAAATACTTTTAGCTAAACCAAAGTCTTGGCCTGGTGCATAAGCTCTTCAGGCTTACAATACGAACAAGAAACTAAAATTGTACGATCGGCTTCGTGTCGCTTCCCTGGCCCAAACATTCCATGACTGCTGGCGTACTGTACACCGGCTATCGCCCTGCATGTAATCTTCACTGTACTTTCCCTCTCCTCCAGCTCCTCACGATGCAACTTGGATTGTAAAAAAGAAGTGTCTGAAAGTTTCCCAGCAGAAAAATAAAAGAACTTTCCATGCACTAGTAACAGGCATTCCCGCTCAGCAGTGATCGTTTACAAAACGATCCACTACTCTTACATCATATTGGAGGAATAAAATAAATATTGACGGATTAAGTAGGCGATCCGTTACACAAATGGTCGACGGAAGTACGAAATACAAAAAAGTCCAGGAAAAAAAAATGGAATGTGATCTGTAGAACGTGTAGGAAGCTAAAGCGCAATGGCTACAGGAGAAATATTAAGAAATCGAGAAGGAAATATTCTCAGAAAGACGTATTCAGCATATAGAAAAGATAGAATAACTTCTGGTGAAATAAGAAGCAAGCGCGTTAACATTAACCCTAGAATAACGAAGTGGGGTAAAAAATTAACCCAGTCGATATAATTTTCTATCCTTTGTTGGTACCACTGGCTTCTCGGACGGGAGTCGTTGTTCACCTCTCCAATCAATACTGTTGCTCACGTTGAGGAGTCTATAATCTCTGAGGCTTTATTTTCCATGCTCCTTTAACAGGTAAAGTGTGAAATTTTGCGTTCGGTGTAAAAAATCACCCCACCTTGTTATTTACGTTTGTTTATAAAATAGGTGGTATTTTCTTTTGCCGGCGTAGAAAATGTCTTTTCATGAACCGTTAAGAACTCCAGGGGAAGTAATAATTTGAGCGTGAAGAGGCTGAAAACGTATATTACAGTGAATGAGACCAAGATGTGAGTGAACCTGAAGACGGTCATATCACAGACGACCAGGAAGATGACGATTTCGATGTACCGTCATTTGAGGTTGATTCATCAAACGAAGGAGTTAGCCAAGTAAGGAAAATTTTATATGGCGGAAATGGGTATTGTTGGAACACACATCCCTTCCACAAAAAAGCGTCGAGAGTGCCAGCAAAGAATATAATGGTACGTGCACTTGGCGCACTAGGCAAGGCAATAAACGAAACGTCTCCCCTGAAATTATTTGAACTGTTGTTTACTAGTGACATGGTTTCACTAATACTTACGTACACAAACCAAAGAAATGCTAATTCAAGGGAAATATTCACATCACTGCAGTGGTATATTGGAGATACCAACCAAAATGAAATAAAAGCTTTATTTGCTATACTTTTTTATGAGTGGAGCTCTAAAAAATGCACATCAGAATTGCACTGATGCGTGGTCTGTGGTGTACGGGTCCCCATGTTTCCGAGGAGTTATGACGAAAAACCAATTCGAGTTTTTGATCAATAATCTGAGATTTGATGACCAACATACCAGATTGCAAAGAAGAACGGCAGACACGTTCGCTGCATTTCGTGATTTGTGGTGTATGTTTGTCAAACATAGTGAAGAACCGTACACTCCTTCTGCCCTCCTAACCACTGACGAGACACTCCTCAGCTTCCGAGGCAGATGCCCATCCAAAATGTATCTGTCAAGCAAGCCGGAGAAATATGGGCTGAAATAAGTGCACTGTGTGACGCAAAGACATATTATTTTTTTGCAGGAATTCCATATTTGGGGAAAGAGACTAGGGACAAACGTGTTCCAGTTCCTACATATTGTCTGATGAAATTATGTGAACCTGTATATGGAACCAACCAGAACATTACAGTTGTTCTTGTGAAGTAGCCGACAAAATGGCTGACAAAAAGTTGACAATGGTTGGCACTCACGCAGGAATAAACCAGAAATACCTGAATCCCTGCTTCAAACCAAGAATAGGCCAGTTTCTTCATCTGTATTCATTTACAGGAGAGAAAAATGTTCGAGTCATACATTCCAAAGAAAAATAAAAACGTTATTCTTTTGTCAACGATGCATGAGATAGGTGAAATAGATGAGAAGGCAAAGAAATCGAACATACTACTTTTCTACAATGATAACAAAGGGGGAGTCGATGTTTTTGATTTACTATGCCACAACAAGACCACAGCACGGAAAACCAGGCGCTGGACAATGCGCTACGTGTATGGGCTATTAGATGCATCAGGAATAAATACCTATGTCTTGTATAAGGATAATGGCGGCACAAACAGCCGAAGCAATTTTCTCAAGTCATTGTTATTCGGGCTGGTTGAAGCAGAAATCAAGGACAGAATCACGAGTAAAAATGTACCCAAAGAGCTTCACATAACCATGGAACAGATTTTGACTCATTTTTGCAGCGATATTCCAAGATCAGCAGCAGAACCAGAAACGACCTAAAAAAAATTGTAGGCGATGCTTTCTTTGCAATCGAAAAAAAGACCGGAAAAGTTCCTTTGAATGTTGTGTCTGTTAGAAACCAGTGTGCAAGGACCATCGGAAAAATATTTGTCAAAGTTGCCATTACAGTTTAGTTTGAAAATGTTTGGTATATTCAAAATATTATCAAATTTTGAAAATAGTTTATAAAATCTGTGTTTTTCACATGAGGAACTATTTTTTCGTAGTTGTTAGCTTTATACTTTTTACCAATTTAGATGTTATTTCCTTCAATGATTCTTATTCCTTTTTATTTATTGTATTGTGTTTTGCAATGTCATAACAGAAAGGGTAACTGAAGGCAATAAATAAGTGGAGTGTCATATTTCTGTATATGACAACCATGATACAATAAAATCCATTGATATTATAGTTATGATTTGCTTTGTCTAAAACATAACTATACTTTGTAATAAAAGTTTCATATTGTGTATTACTTTATGTTACTCCAGGACCTCTTTTGTGAAACAAATAATTCAGAAAAACGTGGGGTAAATTTTTACCCTTCCTTTCATTTATGTCTCGGGATTAGCACATCGTTACTCTAGGGTTAAGTATGCAAAAGGAATTTCACAGTTACATGCAGAGTAAAGAGCGATTAGGTGGAAATACTATACTGAGGGCTTCTAAGATGGAGAGAAATTGTCTGCTGACATGATAGAAGATGAAATGTTTATCATCAGGCCAAGATAACATGTCTTCTGAATTTAAAATCTCTTAGTAGGAAGCAGCAACTAAGCCATTATTCACTTAAGGAGTAGACTATGAAACAGAAAAATACCATCCACACAAAATCGAAGCATCAAAAGCAGATGAACTTCCGCACAATCAGCTTAACAAATAGTACAAATGGCTCTGAGCGCTATGGGACTTAACATCAGTTGTCATCAGTCCCCTACAAGTTATAACTACTTAAACCTAACTAACCTAAGGACATCAAACACATCCATTCCCGAGGCAGGAATCGAACCTGCGACCGTAGCGCTCACGCGGTTCCAAACTGAAGTGCCTAGAACAGCATGGCCACACGGGCTGGCTCAGCTTAACAGTTAATACATGCAAGTCGCTGAAGAGAATAACATAGAGAACAAAGGAAAATGAAATCTGTTTGGTGACTATCAGTTGAGGTTTGAAACAAGTAAACGCGCCAGACCGTAAGTTAAGACGTGCCTGTTAATTAAGGGAAGACTTAAGAGAAATAAACACGTTTTCAGAGGAATCGTCGACCCGGAAAGAGCGTTCAAGTACAAAAGAATGCTTCCAGATGATCTAAACTCTTACAGGAATACGTCTACGCCACAAGGAAATACGCAACGTATAATAACCAAGAGGGAACAATAAGCTGGAAGACCAAGCGAAAATTTCTTCTAAGTAAACGGACATAAGGCAATCGTGAAATCTTACTCACATACTGTTCAACCTGTATAGTGATGAGAGAACAACACAAACGAAAAACTCCTCAGGAGTGGAATTAAAATTAAGGGTGAAGGAATATCAATGAACAGTTTTGTTGTGATGCTCCTGTCCTTAGTGAAAGTGAGTAAGCACATGTCGAATGGAATGAGTAATATGCATTTATTATGGATTTAGAATAAACGATGACTAACGAAATTACTGACGGGATATGAGATTAACATTTCCTTCACGTCATAAATTGCTACAAAGTATCAGACTAAAAGAAGAAGTTCTATTGCCTTAGAAACAAAGTAATGAATGAACGAGGAAATGAGGAGGATAAAGAGGCAGATTTTTTGAGACATCTGTCTTCTGACTACTCTCATGGGGACCGCCACTAATTCCTCTCCTGTGCCAACCTCTTCATCTAAGAGTAGCATTTACAACTTCCGTCCTTAATTATTTGCTGTATATATTCCAATCTATGTCTTCCTATATAGTTTCTGCCGTGTACAGCTTCCTCTAGTACAACAAAAGTTATTCAATGATGTCGTAACAGATGTCCCTCTACCCTGTCCCTTCTTCTTGTCAGTGTTTCCTATATATTCCTTTCCTCGTCGATTGTATGGAGAATCTCCTCATTCCTTAAGTTAACAGTCCACCCAATCTTCGACATCCGTCTGTAGCACCACATCTCAGATCTTTCGATTCTCCCACAGTGGATATTTTCACACAGACCATATTTCACCACCACAAAATGCTATGCTCCAAATGCACATTCTCAGGAATTTCCTTCTCAAATTAAAGCCTATATTTCAATACTTATAAACTTCTCTGGGCCAGGAATGTACTTTTGCAAGTGCTAATAAGCTCTTTATGTCCTTCTTACACCATCCGTCCCGTCATTGGTTACTTTGCGGCCTAGGTAGCAGAATTCCGTGACTTTATCTACTTCGTAATCACCATTCCTGAGGTTAAGATTCTAGCAGTTCTCAGTTCTGCTACTTATTACTTTCGTCTTTCTTCGATTCACTTTCAGTCCATATTCTGTACTCGTTAGAGTGTTCAATACATTCAGCAGATTCTGTCGTTCTTCTTCACTTTCGCTTTCATAGCAATGTCATCAGCTAATTTTATGATTATACCCTTTAACCTTGTTTCTGAAATAAACCGTTTTAAACTGTATATGAAAATTCATATACAGCTGAAAGCGGTTTATTTCCGAAACATGGTTTACTTCAGGTGCGGTTGCCCCCAACAGAAAAGCCTTTCCCCTTGTATTTTACTTCCACTCCTGAACCTTTCATTTTCGTCATACCCTTGTAATATACCATTTTTTAATTTAAGCGCTTCATTTTTCGTCTTCCACTCTTACTATTTCCTCTTGGCAATTGTACATGTTGTAAGTTACCAGTCTCTCGTTATAGTTTATGCCTGTTTTCCTCATAATTCCGAAAATATTGCACCATTTGACATTGTATAACGTTTTTTCCAGGTAAACAGATCCCACGAACGTGCCTTGATTTTCTGCAGTCTTGCTTCCTTTATCAACCGCAAAGTCAGAATTGCCTCTCTGGTGCATTTACCTTTTCCAAAGCCAAACTAATCGTTACCTAACAGATCTTCAGTTTTCTTTCCCATTCTTCTGTATGTTATTCTTCTAAGCAACTTTTATACATGAGCTTTTAAGCTAACTGTGCGACAATTGTCGCTATTGTCGGTTTGTGCAATCTTCGGAACTGTGAGATGATGTTTTTCTGAAAGTCAGATGGTACATTGCCGTACTCATACATTCCACACGTCAACGTGAATAGTCATTTTGCTGCCAATTACCCCAATGACTTTAGGAATTCTAATGGGATGTTAATTTACCCCCCCCTCCCCCCCCCCTGCCTCAATCGATATTAAGTTTTCCAAAGCTTTCTTAAATTTTGATTGTAATAATGGATCCCCTATCTCTTCTGTATCGACTCATGTTTCTTCTTCTATCACATCAGCCAAGCCTTGTACGTCATAGAGGCTTTCAGAGTACTCTTTCCATCTGTTCGTTCTCTCTTTTGCATTTAACAGTGGGAATGCCATTTCACTCTTATAATGTTACCACTGTTGCTTTCAGTTTCACCTCAGGGTGTTCTGATTTTTCTAAACGTTGAGTCTGTCTTTCCAACAATCACTTCTTCATGTTTTTCATGCAGCCATTCCGTCCTACCTTCCGTGCACTTCCTGTTTACTTCAATGCTCAGCGACTTGTATTTATATATTACAGAAGTTCCCTGACCATTTTTGTACTTCCTTCTTTCATCGATCACTAAAGTATTTCTCCTGTTACCCACAGTTTCTTCGCAGTTACCTTCTTTGTATCCATGTTTTTCTTTCCAACTTCAGTGACTGCCCTTTTCGTCGATGTCTTTTCCTTTTCAACTGAACTAGCTACCAAGCTATTTCTTATCGGAGTATCTACAGCTGAGAGGACTTCAAGCATCTATCCTCATTCGATAGTATTTTTCTGTCCCACTTCCTTACGCATTAACTCTTCCTGATTAGTCACATCGGCCCACTCTTCGTCGCTACTAAATTGTGATGTGAGTATCTGCTTCTGGGTTCGCTTTACAATCCAGTACATGATTTCGGGATCTCTGCCTAACGATGATATAATCTATCTGAAATCTTCCCGTTTGTCCACCCTTTTGCCAGTATACTTTCTTCTCTTATGATTCTTGAAAAGAGTAAGCTATAATCCTCGGTAAATGTTAGAATTAAAACTTATAATTATGTAAAATTCACTAGATGAAATTTATTGCGGAAAATTAGCTGTCTCCTCTCTTTTTCCTAGTAGCAAGCTTATATTCTCGCGCAACCCTTTCTTCTATTCCTTTCCCTACAACTGCATTCCAGTCCCCCATGACTATTAAATGTTCATCTACCTCTGTGTAGTGAATTACCCGTTAAATATCCCCATGTACTTTCTCTATCTCTGCTTCTTCGCCTTGTGACGTAGGCATGTTTAACTGAACTGTGGTGGTCGGTTTTAATTTGCTTTCGATTCTGATGAGAATAACCCTATCACCGAACTATTCACAGTAACTCACTCGCTACCCTATCTTCCTGTTCGTAACGAATCGCACTCTCGTCATACCATTTTCCGCTGCTGTTGACATTAACATATACTCATCTGACCACAAATCTTTGTCTCTTTTCCATTTCACAAGAATGTGAGTTCCTCTCTAGAGGAAGTCCCCTATTATCAAATGTAAACTGTAATTTCGGTAAGAATTTACTGGACAATTAGTTTGGAGAACAGCAGCGTATTAAACTGAACTGTGGACTGTGAGTTAACAGACGTTTCACACGTGGCGCTATAGAAGTATGTTGAAAAGTGGGTGGACTGATAAGTAGTGTAGACTTTCTCCACCAATCGGCGAAGAAAGCAACATATGGGAAACACTGGCAAAAAGAAGATATAGAACCGTAGGGAACGTGCTAGGACTTCCAGGAAATAACTTACAAGGTGCTAGATCAAGCTGAAGAGGGTACAAATTGTAGGAGAAGGAGGGCTTGGAATATGTCCAACAAAAGCTTGAGGATGCCAGGTGGAAGTCCTATTCTGAAACAAAGAGGCTGGCACAGAAGAGGAAGTCGTGGCGTGCTACATTAATCCAAGTACAAGTCTGATGAATAAAAAAAATGTTGTGACCATCTCTCAGCCGGCCGCTGTGATCAAACGGTTCTAGGCGATTCAGTCTGGAATCGTGCTGCTGCTATGGTCGCAGGTTCGAAACCTACCTCGAGCATGGATGAGTGTGACGTCCTTAGATTACTTAGGTTTAAGTAGTTCTACATCTAGGGGCTAATGACCTCAGATGTTAAGTCCCATAGTACTTAGAGCCATTTGAACCATTTTGAACCATCACTCATTTATCTCTTGATCCAATAATTTACCAACAGCCGTCTGTATTGCAGGAATTTATTTTATGAACTTCTTATGTGCTACCAGTTTCGGCATTACATTGATGCCATCTTTAGGCCCCACACGTCATAGTTGTAAAATCGCTGTACACGGATGGAGCCATATAATTGAATCTGTGCATCAAATCGCTATGCAACAACTCTTGGTGGCCAGGAGACACAGACTGTACGTATAATTTCAATAGGCGAAAGGAATCCCAAATAAATACGGTTTCATCGAAATGATTCCAGGAATGTCAATTCCCTAAGTTGATAGTAAACATTGGTTTATGGCGATTAATTAATTAACAAATGAGTTTAACACATCGATTGACAAATTCTATGCAAACGCTGCCACAGATAAGACAGAACTTCATCACTTGCACCGCTGCAGTCTGAACTTAGCTGTACCATGCGACCCGTCACTACCGATTTGTTACTAACATATAGTATTTTACATTTCTTGAGTGTTATATGGGCTGAGTTTGATTTAACAAAATATCGTTATCATTTAGTAGAAAAATAAGTACAAGGAAACGTAGTTTGATAGCAATTGTAACAGGATTGTTGGGATGGTTGGGTCTGGGTTGCGGTTCTTTGCCGGAGACAGATGCAAGATCTGCAGGAACAGACAGTTCTAGATACAAGTACTTCTTTGTTACTGTTTCTATTCAATCACTGGGGTGTGAAACATTTAGCTTCGATGGTGATCGACGTTAATAAACTGCCTCGGCTTCCTTCAGTATTGCCAGAATGAGATTTTCACTCTTCAGAGCAGTGTGCGCTGATATGAAACTTTCTTGTCACATTAAAATTGTGTGCCGGACCGAGACTCGAACTCGGGACCTTTATCTTTCACGGGCAAGTGGTTGAGCAGTTGCCCGCGAAAGGCAGAGGTCCCGAGTTCGAGTCTCGGTACGGTACACGATTTTAATCAGCCAGGAAAGTTTCATATCAGCCAGGAAATTTCCTTCAGTGTGTTGCCTCAGGCTTGGCGTGAAGATGACAGTGCTGAGTGTGCACTCCCACAGTGGCTGCTGCTGCATACAAAGAGCCTCTCGCTACCAGGTCAATTGTGGAGGTACCCGATGTGTGTGCTCCGATGTGTATAAGGGGAAATGCGTACTGCCCCAGTGGCTGAGGGAAAAGAGGTGCTTCGTTGATATCTCCGAAGGGTTGGGGATGACTGGATCAATCGCCTCGAAGTTCCATGAAGGTCAAAGATTACCTTAGGACCTTAAAGCTCAAGCCACAGACACAGGATTACACCCTGGTGATGGTAGAGTCGATCTTGTCATCGGTAAGGCGTTGGCCAGCATGGAGTGCCGTAGCATTGCTGCCCAGCTGTTTGATGATAATAGCTGGTCCATGAGGGGTTTAAATGCAGCTTCTCGGTGCTGATACTGCAGAAGGGTGACGTATATCATGATACCGAGAATTTAATAAACGTAGTTATGACTGGCGTTTACCAATGTCCGTTTTTTGGTACGGTGTTCTTTTCCCAAGTTCTCATAGAGTCCACCCGGTTACAATATCATGATACCAAGATTTTCATAAACGTAGTAATAGTGCATTGCAAAACTCACATGTACTGACCATTGACCATACAAGTCTTCCACATGTTGTGTCCGTACCTAGTCTTAGGTGAAATTTATAAAAAGCAGACATGGAGCATTACGTTGGGTACCGCTGGTCAGTAAGCACAATTCGGCGGTTTCCACATTACAGCAGAAAGGACAAAAGGATTTACTCCTGACGGGGTCGCGATGCTCTGTGAATGCTGCAACGTGCAGCAGTAATAGCTGGAGCAGGCAGGATGGTGTCACTAGGGCTACATCTGTCTTTAAGCTATATGACTGGGAGTCAGGCAACAGTGCAACAAGTGCAGTCTGGAGCAGCATAAATAACTAAGAATTTTGACACAGATTCTTTTGAAGCCCAATAATAATAATACTACTACACCAGGATATGCTGAAAAACGAGACGACTGGGCGCCACCAGATCAAGCCATGGGTTCAAGACTGGCTCGAGGCAGATGCCTCTTGCACTAATTTCACCCTGGAGGAATTTGTGGAAGAGTGCAGTGGACCTGCCACCTGCACCAGCCATCGGCAGTGTCCTGCCAAGAGGCAGCAGATCATGTCATATGCACAGCAATCATGCCTCTTCACCGTAGGAAGCAACTTTGAGTGAGACTCCTGGGCATGGGGGTTAGACGTCAGGAGGCCGACGCAGCAGGAAGGTGGAGTGCGTCATTGACTTCTGAGGATTGAACTACTGATGGACGAATAGCTCACCTTCTGACATTAACATTGCAGGGCACGAAAACAAGTACAGTCCCACTGAAGCAGACGCCTGCTTCGATGGCGTGAAGCGTGTCTGTCTCTCACTGACAACAGAGAAGTGTTCTAATAAAAAAAAAAAAGATGAAATCATCTATTTACATTTGTGCAACAGTGTGAGAAGTGGGTTTTTGTTAATAGATCTGCGACTTTTTTTGCATGATAATGCCATACAGATATTTAAAACATAACTTAAATACTTATTGCCCTATGTAAAAAATAATTCACATGAAAATTTAAATGAAAGACGGATTTATAAGTAACGAAATTCAAGCAAAATCAGTACTATATATAATGAATGCAATAATGTGGATAAAGAAACAGGGTGATAAAACAGGAGAAATTAAATCGAATTTAATAAATAAAATTAATTGAAAACACTCAAAGATTTCAAGTGGAAAAGAGTGATAGGAAGAAAAATGAGAGCAAACTATTTTGTTATTGTGATTAAAATTATGTGATAGAGGAATGGACTCAAAATTTTTTATTCATATCAAATAATTGAATAAAAATGATGATCAGTCATTTCAATAAAGATTTAAAAATAAAAACTAAATTTACACCTGATGAGATTCAAACTCACAACCTCCAGTATGTGAAGCTATTATCCTACTCATTACACCATACTACTAGGCTACTTAATGCAAGTCTTTTAACACTATTTCGTGTCACACAAAATTCGGAATTATTTTTCGTCAGTTACACGCAAATGTGCCCCCCCTTTCCCCCCCCCCCCCCCTCCCCACCGGGGTGAATGGCACCAGTGTGTAATACCTGGGATATTAACTTAGATCACCATATAGATACCTTCAAAAAGTCGATCACACTATGGGGGACTTCTCCTTCTTAGTAAATGTCTCTATTACAAATTTCCAACAAAAATAAGTGACAAATTCGCCAAAGAAGTAACTTCAGAAGTGAAGAATAAATGTTAAATTAACCAAGGTGCCTAAATTTTGACAGACTAGTATAGAAGCAAAAACCTATAATTTATTGATGCAGTCAGAACATAGAATACATTTCTCAAATAAAGTGCTCGCTAATGTGAAGGCCTGTACCTGAATTTATGTCAGAATAATGTATTAGTCACTAAAGTATATAAAAGTAGTTCTCTAGTGCTAATTAATGATAATTACATTTTAAACACATTAAGACAATGGGACTGTAGAAATTAAAAGAGAGACCCTTGCTGCATTTTTTCCAACGAAATTAGGGCTGCTGTTAGTAATCCCTTAATTTTATTACCTTAAAAATTGAGAAAAGGCGTTTGTAGATGATAAATTTGAAATGATTGTATTACTTTCCCAGATTAAAATTGCATAAAGAAAATCTGTCCAGTCATTAGTGTTTGCCAAGGTCCAAATTACTATGTGAATAGTTCCTGTCAAACCCGAATAGAAGAACTGTTACCTTTCAAAAGTCTTACAGCACAGAAAATACACTCCTGGAAATGGAAAAAAGAACACATTGACACCAGTGTGTCAGACCCACCATACTTGCTCCGGACACTGCGAGAGGACTGTACAAGCAATGATCACATGCACGGCACAGCGGACACACCAGGAACCGCGGTGTTGGCCGTCGAATGGCGCTAGCTGCGCAGCATTTGTGCACCGCTACCGTCAGTGTCAGCCAGTTTGCCGTGGCATACGGAGCTCCATCGCAGTCTTTAACACTGGTAGCATGCCGCGACAGCGTGGACGTGAACCGTATGTGCAGTTGATGGACTTTGAGCGAGGGCGTATAGTGGGCGTGCGGGAGGCTGGGTGGACGTACCGCCGAATTGCTCAACACGTGGGGCGTGAGGTCTCCACAATACATCGATGTTGTCGCCAGTGTTCGGCGGAAGGTGCACGTGCCCGTCGACCTGGGACCGGACCGCAGCGACGCACGGATGCACGCCAAGACCGTACGATCCTACGCAGTGCCGTAGGGGACCGCACCGCCACTTCCCAGCAAATTAGGGACACTGTTGCTCCTGGGGTATCGGCGAAGACCATTCGAAACCGTCTCCATGAAGCTGGGCTACGGTCCCGCACACCGTTAGGCCGTCTTCCGCTCACGCCCTAACATCGTGCAGCCCGCCTCCAGTGGTGTCGCGACAGGCGTGAATGGAGGGACGAATGGAGACGTGTCGTCTTCAGCGATGAGAGTCGCTTCAGCCTTGGTGCCAATGATGGTCGTATGCGTGTTTGGCGCCGTGCAGGTGAGCGCCACAATCAGGACTGCATACGACCGACGCACACAGGGCCAACACCCGGCATCATGGTGTGGGGAGCGATCTCCTACACTGGCCGTACACCTTTGGTGATCGTCGAGGGGACACTGAATAGTGCACGGTACATCCAAACCGTCATCGAACCCATCGTTCTACCATTCCTAGACCGGCAAGGGAACTTGCTGTTCCAACAGGACAATGCACGTCCGCATTTATCCCGTGCCACCCAACGTGGTCTAGAAGGTGTAAGTCAACTACCCTGGCCAGCAAGATCTCCGGATCTGTCCCCCATTGAGCATGTTTGGGACTGGATGAAGCGTCGTCTCACGCGGTCTGCACGTCCAGCACGAACGCTGGTCCAACTGAGGCGCCAGGTGGAAATGGCATGGCAAGCCGTTCCACAGGACTACATCCAGCATCTCTACGATCGTCTCCATGGCAAAATAGCAGCCTGCATTGCTGCGAAAGGTGGATATACACTGTACTAGTGCCGACATTGTGCATGCTCTGTTGCCTGTGTCTATGTGCCTGTGGTTCTGTCAGTGTGATCATGTGATGTATCTGACCCCAGGAATGTGCCAATAAAGTTTCCCCTTCCTGGGACAATGAATTCACGGTGTTCTTATTTCAATTTCCAGGAGTGTAGTCATTAAATGACTCAAATTTTCAAAAGTGTTGTCTTACCTTAGGATTCTATTTTTGTTTCATTTGGCATAAAAAAGTTTGTACACCAATGTACCTATCAAAGAAACGTTACCAACTGTTTTCAGAAATATTATTAAATTTGAGAATGTAGAACATCACTATGCAGCTGAATTCATTCAAATCAATAAACATCCCTTGTTCTTCAACTACTTTCAACTAGAAAACTTCCCTTCAAAAAGAAGGACTAGTAATGGAATCTAGCCTATCAGACATCTTGGGAGAAATTTTTATGAGTGACTTGAAAAAAAAGATAATACAAAGAGTCGCATCAAAAATATTTTTATATCGTAGGTACAGTGACAATATTTTCATTCTGTTCAGGCAGCCATGATAAAGTCCAAAACTTGCACATTTTATAAGCTCTATGATTCATATCATGAAATTCACCATTCAATTTCAAACGGTGGTGTCTCACAACTTTCTAGATCTCCAGATCACTACAGCAGGTGAAAAAATACTATGTGATATCTTACGTAAACCAAAAGCAAAAGATTTGTGTATTTCAATAGAATCATGTCATCTAGATGAGCATAAACGAACTTAATTTGTATGTATGTTTTATAGGTTGGTAAAACTAGGGCTAGACAAAGAAGCAGTAGATGGGGAAGTTAATACAATTATTCAGGTCAGGCTAGCAAATTGTTTTCAGAAAAAAGCACTCAGGAACATATAGAAAAAAATTTTAAAGTTAGAAAAAAATTGAAAATAGCTATCAAACTTATTTTATCGCCATACATAAGCCCTATTTCTGAAAAAAAGTCAAAATAATTTTAAGAAAATGAGATTCAAGCTAATTTTTGAACAAATAAAAAATAAGGAAAGCTGCTATTTTTTATTATATTCGACGAATCGCTAATGAACAAAAGAGAAATAGATTCATAAGCTGGATTCTTGAATATTTACTGATCTAACTCTCCATGTAATTCTTTGCAAGGATGTAGGGAAACAATTATCCACTTTAATGATGCACTTTACTATTTTATTCTTATGGGTCAGTAAGAGAGAGTAATTACAGAGATATACTTGTGCTGTTATTCTGCATTAAGCACATTATGTACAGTTTTCTGTTATCCATTTTACATAAACTATTAAGCTTCACATATTAAAAAACCTTCTATAAACTGTTTTTTATATCTTTTTGCCTGATGGGTTGGCATGAAGGGTTCTTATGATTTTATAAATCATACAGTACATAATGTATTATTTTTAACATTAAATTTTGTTATGGAAAAATACGTAACTAACGATAACGATGAAATGATGTAAAGGAGCCCCGATATAGTCGCGCCATCTGCTGATAAATTGTTACGCGGCAGACACAAGAGGCCTTTGCTATCATTCCCCTGTGAGTTTTTTCCATGTTAGATTATCGTATCTAGTTACTTTGCTATTATGTCGAACTTCATGGCATTTCTAATGAGTTTTGATGTAGTTACAAAAGTTATATTTAACACTTACGTAGTATGGTACGTATCCGTCTGTCAAAAATAATTATCGTGCAAATATGTTGCAACTACTTTGCCTAATAAAACACGATTATTTTATATGCGCTCTGTAACTTTATATTTGTTACTAAATTTTATTAGGTCATCTGTATATGGTTAAAGGCTAAAACAGGAATAAAATAAACCTCTATGAAAAGCATCTAGTACCCACTATTTCGCGATCATCCAGCTTTCTTAAATTTCTTACAGTTTTTGTGATAATAATGGTCGCACACTTCTGTCCAGAACTCTGGAAGAGGACGGACAAGGATAGTGCACGTAGTCTTCAGTAAACCTGTTACAACTTCACATTTTCCTAATTTCGGGTCAATTGCCACTTTTCACACCATACAGCTGCTTTGCCTAAATCGTTTTGCAATAGGTCTTTATGCTTTAATGGCTTCACTAGATGGTAATTACAGTAAACGATAGCATCATCTGCAAACAAACTAGCAGACTGTCTCCTAAATCGTTCATATAGATTCAGAACAACGGACGGTCTATAACATTTCCAGCACTTTTGTGCAGTTTCGACTACACCTACATCAAGTACTTTTTCATCTACTTATGCTTAATGTCACTTATGTGTCCACATGCTCTTTGGTTAAGCATCTTTTTAAATGTTAAATTTTTTGTCAATTTGTCTCACTGTAATTAATCTGTAATTAATAGAGGAAATTAGAGAATTTCGGAGGAGGGAAGAACAAGACATCTGGTGAGATGAGTGCAGTGTTACTAATTCAAAATGAAATACCTGTAATGATGGAGTCGGTCGACAATGAATAAGAAAGGAGGAACAGGATAGGGATCGCATAATCGTAGCCTTGACAGAAATGCACTGCGCACCCACCACAGAAGTAACATATATTATGAGATAAGATAAGTTATTCAGATAGTTAGTGGGAGATAAATATTTGATTTTGTTGGGATATGGAATTCGACAGCAGGGAAACGAAGAGATGGAGAAATGGGGGAAGGGAATGAAAGAGGAAGCCCCTTGGTAAAGTCTTGAGCAGAACATAATTTGATCATCGCTGACACGGTTTAAGAACCATGAAAGAAGCGTTTATACGTGGAAGGGACGTAGAGACACTGGAAATATTCAGACTGATTATATAATGGTAAGACAGAGACTTTGGAACCATAATTTGAATTATAGGAGATTTATTGGTTACGGACTGTAGATTAAAACTGAAGAAACTGCAAAATAAATGAAATTAAAAATATAGAATCTCATAAAGTTGAAAGAATCAGAGGCTGTTGAAAGTTTCGAGGGAGCGTAAAGCAACGGTCGAAAAGAAGAGGGGCAACGACAAATGGGTAACTTAGAGAATGAAATAGTGAGTGGCAGCACAGGACCAAACAGGAAATAATGAGTCTGGCTGTAAGGCCTTGGATAACACAGGAGATATTGAATTTAATGGAGGAAAGGAGAAAATATAAAAATGCAGCAGATGAAGCAGGCGAAATGGAATAGAAATGTTTAAAAAATGAGATTGACAGAAAGGGCAATATGGTTGTGCAGGAATAGCCAGAGGATAAATGTAAGGATTTAGAAACATGTATCACCAGAGGGGAAGACAGAAACTGCGTTCGGAAAATTAAAGAGGCCTTCGGAGAAAAGAGAAGCAGCTGTATGAATGTTAAGAGCTCAGATGGAAAACGAGTCCTCAGCAGCAAAAAGAAATAGTTGGAAGGTGGTAGAAGTATATAGAGAGTCTAGTCAAGACAGATGACCTTAAATGCTGCATTGGTGTATAGATATAGAATAGGATGTCAATGATGATGGGATGGGAGATATGATCCTGCAAGAAGAGTTTGACAGTACACTGAAAGACGTATGTCGAAACAAGGCTTTTGCAGCAGGTGAAATCCGTCAGAACTACTGATAGCACGGCAGAGCTACCTCATGACAAGATGTATGAGCAGGCGAATTACACTCAGACTTCAAGAAGACTATAACAATTCCAGTTACAAAGAAAGCAGATGCTGACAACTGCGAATCTTTTATTAAGTCATGGGTTCAAAATACTGACACCAATTATGTACTGAAGAATGAAATAGAAACTACATTTCCTCCGAGAGCAAAAGCTTTTCACTGCCAACAGGAGTGTTGGGGTGAATTCCGACGGTCGCCTAGACTATCAGCCGAGGGGCAGTTGGGCCGATCCACACACAGGTTGGCGTTACTGGGGTGGCGCCAGGCTACTGACCAACGGAGAGGCTCGTGCCCCTCCACGGAAGCGTCGCCACGGCGTGGATTTTAGAATTAACAGAAACTAGATCTTCTCCAATTCTACGTCAGTTACAGGAATTTATGATAAAATTGAGAGGTGAAACCAGAAATACCTCAGTTCCCACCACTTGATATTCCTGTGCTCAATAAAGCTATCTATAGTCACAGATGACTTGAATGTTCAAAATGCGTGTGAAATCTTATGGGACTTAACTGCTAAGGTCATCAGTCCCTAAGCTTACACACTACTTAACCGTCGGCATGTGTGGCCGAGCGGTTCTAGGCGCTACAGTGTGAACCGCGCGACCACGACAGTCGCAGGTTGGAATCCTGCCTCGGGCATGGATGTGTGTGATGTCCTTAGGTTAGTTAGGTTTAAGTAGTTCTAAGTTCTAGGAGACTGAATTACACTCAGACTTCAAGAAGACTATAATAATTCCAGTTACAAAGAAAGCAGATGCTGACAACTGCGAATCTTTTATAAGTCATGGGTTCAAAATACTGACACCAATTATGTACTGAAGAATGAAATAGAAACTATTGTAAGCCGACCTCCGGGAGATTAGTTTGGGTTCTGGAGAAATGTAGAAACACGCAAGGCATTAATGACCATGTAGCTTTTCTTAGAAGTCTCTTAAGGAACGGTAAACGTAAGTTTATATAGCATCCGTAGAGTTAAAGAAAGCTTTGGACAATCGTGATAATAATACTGTCCTTGAAATTCTGAAGGTAGAATGGGTAAATTACAGGGAACGAATAGCTGTTTGTACAGAGACTATACGGTAATTAAGGGTCGAACTTCATGAGAGGGAAGCAGTGGTTGAGAAGCGAGTGAGACAACTTTGTAGCCTATCCGCAATGTTATTCAATATGTACATCGAGCAAGGTGTAAAGGAAACGAAGAGAAATTTGGTGTAGGAGATAAAGTCCACGAAGAGGAAATAAAAACTTTGAGGTTTAAAGTGACTGTAATCCTGTCAGAGGCAGAAAAGGTCTTGGAGGAGGAGTTGAATGTAATGGTCTTGGAGGATGCAAGATGAACATAAACAAAAGTAAGACAACGATAATCGAAAGTATTCGAATTAAAGCCTGTGATGCTGAGGGAATTAGATTGAGAACCGAGACTCTGAAAGTACTTGGTTTTGTTATTTGGGCAGCAGAATAACAAATGATGACTAAAACAGAGAGAATATAAATCGTAGACTGGCAATGACAAGAGAAGCGTTTCTGAAGAAGGGAAATTTGTTGACACTGAATATAGATTTGTGCCAGAATGCCTTTTCTAGAAGTATTTGTATGGAGTGTAGCCATGTATGGAAGTGAAACTTTGATGAAAAAAAGTTTAGAGGAGAATAAAATAGAAGCTTTTGAAATGCGGTGCTCCAGAAGAATGATGGAGATTAGATGAATAGACCACGTAACTAATGTACTAGTACTGAATAGGAATAGTGAGAAGAGAAATTTTTGGACCAAAATGAATTGAAAAAGGGATCAGTTTATATAAGACATTCTGAGACATCAAGGGATCACCAAATTAGTACTGGAAGAAAGTGTGTGTGTGAGGGGAGTTAAGTCTTAGAGGGAGACCAAGAGATGAAAATACAGATTCGGAAGGATGTAAGTTGCAGTAGCTACTGGGAGATGAAGAAACTTGCACGGAACAGAGCAGCATGGTAAAATACTATTTATAGAACTGATTCACGCATATGGCACGTGTGTTTGTACTTACGTCGAAACCTGGAGGAAGGTCACTCCGCTACGAAAGGTGGATTGTGATGCAGATCCGCCAGGAGTCATTGTTGCACAATCAGTCGGTTACTAGCTAGGGAACTGTTCACATCTCACCTCCTAAATGAGGTTAGAAAGGCGGCAAAATTGATTAATAATGCCTCCAATATGGAAAGTAATTGGCCAGTTATTCATGGTATTTACTGATTTGCTCGTAATCACAAAAATTCAGCCGGCAGCGGTCGCCGAACGGTTCTAGGCGCTTCAGTCCGGAACCGCGCGACTGCTACGGTCGCAGGTTCGAATCCTGCCTCGAACATAGATGTGTGTGTTGTCCTTGGTTAGTTAGGTTTAAGTAGTTCTGAGTTCTAGGGGACTGATGACCTCAGATGTTAAGTCCCATAGTGCTCAGAGCCATTTGAACAAAAATTCAACGCCAAGAAAATAACTGTCAGAGCCTTTCCACGTCAGGAGCTTCGAGTATTTTTGTTGCCTCCACTTGAGCCACAGGAGATCACCACAGCCACCATCTGCTTCTCAGATAAAAGTTAAATATTGTATTTATTTGCATGGACCAGTTAAACGCTTTGTTTGCAAATAATAGTGAGCCGTGGCTGGTTCATGTTATGCACTGGATTAAACCTTGGTTGCTGTTCTGTGTTAAGTCTCCTGCGGTTATCGCGATTATGTTGTTATCCTCTCCCTCCGCGAATGGCAGCAGGTTGAGTGTCGATATTTGCACCTTGTACTATCTTTGGCCTGGCGCTTATAGTTCCAGCTGTGCGGTGTGCGATCAGTTGATCGGTTGACGTGGAGCACCGAGGAAATCTCCGAGGCGCGTAGTTTGGCCGAGGCCGCTGGCGGCGTCCGCGAATGGTCGGAGTGTGTGGTGCTGTTCCCATTGCTGCTAAGTCCGTGGCTCACCGATCCCGGACATGAAAGTTGAGTTTTAACTTAATCTACCAGCAACTCACGACTGTTCACATGGTGTCGTTTGCATTTCGTTGTCGGCTGTTGGGACATTCCCGCGAGCGACAACGTGTATTTTCAAGTTGGCAAATTTTAGCCATCCTCCGGTGGAGTTTAACTGTACTTGGTTATTTTGAATTGAAGTGCACCAGCGGAATCTTCTGCCTTGTGGCCGTTAACGTTCCGGTTACCTGCCCTACCCGTTGACTTAAATTCAGACAGTGTATTTTCCCAATCGTGTTGTCGCTGTCCAGCAGCGCGTGTAGTTTGACAGCTCAATGTATAACTGGTTGTGCGCGCCAAAACCTTCTACTTTGTTACATTGAACTCCCCCTTGTGTGCTGGTTGGGTGGAGCGGAGGTTATCTTGTTGGTGGGTCCATTGACTGTCTGTCGGTTAGGTTGTCGTCGGATCGAGAATCGTTGGGCAGACTGCCTGTCTCACTTAAGCGAGCGTTAGTGTTTGAATTGCAGGCCTACCCTCGGAAACTTCTGAGCGCCATTGGGTGTACTGCCTTTTCGTATTTGTTCTCGTTGTTTGTATTTGTATGGCTTCTAGCCAATAATTAAGGTTGTTTTGCCCTGAAGGCGTAAGATTGTCTTGGCCTTCAGCCTAATTTAAAGAACTTGGCCTTTTTTTTAAATTTAATTTTGTTTGAGGGTTAAGTGATGGGCCTTCAGCCGATGTTAGATTGTGGTTGTTTTGCTCTTAAGGTCAGATTGTTTGGGCTTTCAGCCTAATTTAAGGAACTGTTTTAAGGTAAGGCCCTTGGCTTTTTTAGAAATTTGAATATGTTTCAGTTTTAAGTGATGGGTCTTCAGCCAGTGTTAGATTAAAGTTGTTTTTTTTTAAGGTCAGATTGTTTGGGCCTTCAGCCTTATTAGAGAACTCTTTTAAGGTAAGGCCTTTGGCCTTTTAAAAATTTATTTTGGTTTGAGTCTTAAGTGATGGGTGTTCAGCCGATTTTAAAGTCAACGTTGTTTTGCTATTAAGGTGTCAGATTGTTTGGGCCTTCAGTCTAATTAACGAACTGTTTTAAGATAAGGCCTTTGCCTTTAAAATTTTAATTTTATTTTGAGTCTTAAGACATGGGCCTTCAGCAGGTTTTTTCTAATTTGAGGTTGTTTAGCTGTTAAGGTATGAGACTGGGCCTTTAGCCTAATTGAAAGAACTGATTTAAGATAGGCCCTTCTGCCTTTTAAATTTTTGATTTTGGTTTGAGTCTCAAGTTATTGGCCTTCAGCCGATTTTAAATTAAAGTGGTCTTGCCCTTAAGGCATGAGACTGTATGGCGCATTCAGCCGGTAATTGCGCTACAAAATTAATGCTGTGTTTTTTTTTCAATTTCTTGTCCCTTGTAATGTTTATCAAATAAATAAAGTTATATGTTCGAGTGTAACTGACAGTAGCTTATTTTGGCCCCTTTGCTCATTTTAAACTACCTGTCCTGTCCTGCGGGTTTAGCAGGGCGTCTCAAATACCTATTTTTAGTTCGACGTGGTATTGGGAAACTTGAATCACTCCTTAGTCATTTACATAGACAGGATCGTTTTCCTAGAAAGTCAGTATATTCGAGAGTGCTTATTGTCTGCTTTTGTGGTGGTCATTAACTTTGGTGCTGTAGTGATTTTCTTAAGTGTACAGTTAGTTCTGTTTCTGGAATAATCCGCATGCCATTTCGTAAGCGAATAGTTAAGTTTTGAGTAGTTGTTCTATTCGCAAAACAGAGTTGTCTACCAAGTGAAGTCATACACAATTATCAATTTTCTGAATTATCAGTATAATCTCTTGGTACCACTTTGTCTAAAGCGGCTGACGACCACTTTTCTTTCCTTTATTTACAGTTTACTTTATAACACCCAGAACGTTAGTTCCATCTCAACTAGTTCAACTACTGATCCCTATCGAAACGTAATTTTTTGGTTAACGAAGCATAGGTCGTTACCTTTTTCACTGCGCTTAGTAACGGTCAAAACTATATTCCTTTCATAGTAGTAACGTTATCGGTAATTGGTCTTGTGGTGTTAGAGGGAAGTGTTATACTTGTAATTACACATAAGAGGTGTTTTAGTGACTGATAGTGTTTTACATTTCCTTGGGGAACACCAAAACTCTACGATTTTTTCGTCGATTGCTAAGAACTTTGACGTCTCTTATAGCAAATCATCTTTCACACATACTGGATGATCTCACGGGCCATCACTGATGGGTGGGGCAGACCTGAGTAGAGATATTTTGTCCGCCAGGTATATAAGATGCCTTGGATGACCTACGCAAGTGTCATTGCTCTGGGTGTAACAACACTACACTGCAGCAGTGGGCTTAGGAGTTTCAGTCAGTATACCTTTGTTTTGGTTAGGTTTACTTGTTTTACTTCACATTACAGTTATTTGTACAGTTTCATTCCCTGTTCCTCTGGAATCTAAGCACAGACACGTTCGCTGTTTAGAAACTGCCTTAAGAAGCTTATAAAAAGCTGCTCAGAATCGTTCTGCAACATCTAGGTTGTGCAACCTGTACAAAGTTGTAGCAATGACGACGGCAAACTCTCCCGAATGTTGTGTCTGTGTTCCTTACCTCGGTCTGCCAGAATTCCATCCAGATGCCAATAAAGGACCTGACTCATCTCGGGTTGTGACATATTTCCGAAACACTGCTACACGTGTACAATGTACCAGGACTGTTGATATTTTTAAAAATATAGGGAATCCGATACATCGAAATTTAAAAATATCAGTGCCGTCCCTCATACCGACAAAATGTCGATACATCGATGTAACGACGGTTGAAATAAAGACGTACTAGCCCACAGAAATCCGGCTGCACATTGTAAAAATACTGCCTGCTTTAGAGCTGCATTTATTAGTATCGATTTATTATTAGATATTCAGTACTTTAACAAGTTAGCAGCTTGCGTATCGCCCTTAGAGCAAGAATTGAAAGGACAGCGATGCACGTTCGTGCTTGACTATAACCACTTTGATAACAATGGTAACTGGATAACTGCGTGTAAGTTGCACAATAAAAGGTGTCCGATGGGTCCGTCGTTCTGTTTCGTCACATATCAGATTTATCTCGAACCCTTCATGTCTACTTCCCTGTTTTTTCATTTCTGCAATCGTCAGCGAACTGGCAGTCGTAGTGCCAAAATTGCATCGTGAAGTTAAACGTTGTAGTTCCTGTTTGTTACGAAGAGCATCCATTACGTCAGCATTTCCCCTTAGATGTCTTCGCCCACTGCAAAGTGCAATCTTGTCATTTAGGTTTTTGTTCACCAGTTTCAGCAAGCCTTTTAGAAGAATGTCGGTGTGAACAAATAGCAC
Organism: Schistocerca gregaria; assembly: GCF_023897955.1. Lineage (NCBI taxonomy): Eukaryota > Metazoa > Arthropoda > Insecta > Orthoptera > Acrididae > Schistocerca > Schistocerca gregaria. Next base: position 455,517,468 of record NC_064921.1, on the reverse strand, counting down.
AGTAGTTGCGTTAAAAATTGTTTCTAACACAACTGGTGTGCTATTTCTTCACATTTGAAACCTTGTTATTCCACTCGCACCACAACTCCCCAGTGACATCGAACTTCTTCTTTATGCCACCCATACTTCCTTCGCACAGTCAAAGAGAAATAGTGGACGTGATGAAAGCTCAAAAAGTAGTTAGACTTCTTCACACAGTGAAAGTACATTATGTTCTAATCCAGTTTCAAAAAACCAGTTTCAAATATTTACCAAATTTGAGAAAATAATATAATTACAGATATTTTTGGTAAAAATGCCGACATATCGAACTATAGATATTTTATCTACAGCCCTAGTACATGCATATTGAGACGCATGGAGAACGGCCGAAAAGACAAATGAATTGGCAGTAGACGACGTGAGTATACTGTCATAACCGTATGACAGGTTATTTATAAAAAGATTCCTTTCTAACACATTGATCACGTAGAAGTACTACACCTAGAGCGTTGCTTAGTTTGTTTCGCAGCAATGAAGCTAAGTTCTGGTTCAACTGATGGTGTTCAAGTGCTGAAGGTGAACTTCTTGTACAGATCACTTCCTGTAGCAATTTCCAGGAAGTTTTTGGTAAGGAAATGGCTTTGCTAACTTTCGTATTCGAGCCACTTTTTCTGGCCTTTGCCACAGATGTAGCTATTTTGATAGATGATGGTGGTCAGCGTTTCTTTGGAGTAACACACAACGATTTCGCAGTTAGCCACCTAGTTTTAGAAGCACAATGTGTCAGAAATTCGGATACCCACAATACAATCCTAGTGTCATAGACTTCATAGCTTTCTAGCTGACTTATCTTACTTCGAGTCAGTGAGTTCTCTAACTCAATTTGATGATCTTGTTTCGAAATTTCTTTGTCTCAGCACGAAGTTTATTGGTTTTTGTTGTTGTTCTAACTATACCCCCTTCACATATATTTGGATTTTCTTCTAGAGGTCGTCTGGTAGCTGATGGCGCTACTGCCAGTTTGTCCTTAGGAGATAATGCTATCTAATTAAAATACTACTTGCTGTCATAGTATACCGCATTATCTTCTAGTGCGGCTGGACCTCATCTGGTCATTCAGTCGTGGAAGCTGGTCTTCGAGGTAATTCTTAACAAACTGTGATGTAAGTGATAAAAGTAGCTGCTTTTGATGACCAAGATGGAAATAATTGATCAGAATATCCCAGAAAAAATCTCCAATGCAAGAATGAGTAAATCGGAAAAAAGAACCAAAGATTATGTTAACAGCGAATTTACTGATATTGTCGAAGGCCTTTTAAGAGTGTATTTTATCGATTAGACTTTAGTGAGGAGTAATACGTAACGTGCGAGTTGATTTAAGTGCTTCAAATGTACAGAAGGAATCAAATGATCTAAATAATTTACCACAAATCCTAAGTTTATCAACGAACTGTTTGATTTACGATACACAAAGAATCTTGAATTGTGTGAATATTTACAGAAACAGGTGTTATGTAGTAGCTTACGTACCAGTAGTTAAAGTGGTGGGTATAGACACTGAAGCCCTAAACAAACTGGTATAGGCATGCGTAATCAAATACAGATATATGTAAACAGGCAAACGACGCAGCTGATGTCGACAACGCCTATATTAGAAAACAAACGTCAGGCGAAGTTGTAAGATCGGTCACTGCTGCTACAATGGCAGGTTATCAAGATCCAATTGAGTTTGAACGTAGTGTTATAGTGGTAACACAACCGATAGGACACAGCATCTCCGAGATAGCAATGAAATGGAGATTTTACCGCAAGACGATTTAACGAGTGTACCGTGAGTATCAGGAGTCCGGTAACACATCAGATCTCCGACATCGCTGCGGCCAGAAAGAGACCCTGCAAGACCGGGACCAACGACGACTGAAGAGAATGTTTCAGCGTGACAAAAGTGAAACCCTTCCCCAAATTGCGGCAGATTTCAGTGCTGGGCCACCAAAAAGTGTCAGCATGCGAATATCATCGATATGGGCTTTCGAAGCTGAAGGCCAACTCTTGTATCCTTCATGACCACGATAAAAAGCTTTACGCCTCGCCTAGGCCCATCAACATTGGACTATTGATGACTAGAAACATGTTGCAGGCTGGACGATCTCGTCTGAAATTGTATCAAGCGAATGGACGTGTACAGTTATAGAGACAACCTCATGAGCCCATGTAACCTGCATGTCAGGAGCGGACTGTTCAAGCTGGTGGAGGCTCTGTAAAGGTGTGGAGCGTGTGCATTTGGAGTGATATGGGGTCCCTGATACGACTGGATACGACCCTGACAGCGACACGCACATAAGCATCCTGCCTGATCACCTGCATCCATTCATGTTGATTGTGCATTCCGATGGACTTGGACAATTCCAGCAGGACCATGCGACACCCCACAGTCTACAATTGCTACAGAGTCGCTCCAGGAACACTCTTCTGAGTTTAAACACTTCTGCTGACCACCATACTTCCCAGACATGTACATTATTGAGCATATCTGGGATACCTTGCAACCTGGTGTTCAAGAGGGATCTCCACCCCCTCATACTCTTAAGGATTTATGGATAGCCCTGCAGGACTCTCCTTGGTGACACTTCCTTGCAACACTACTTCAGACATTAGTCGAGTCCGTGCCTCGTCGTGTTGCGGCACTTCTGCGTCATCGCGGGGGCCTTACATGATATTAGGCAGGCGCACCAGTCTCTTTGGCTCTTCAGTTTTCGAAAACACAGTCCAACTCAGATTTTATTTAAGAAGTACGGAGACAATCCGACAGGAGATATGTGGATTAACTTTTTGTATTCTCAAATGTAGCTTATACGATGCCACCGACACAACATGTAACGAACATTTTCTAAAGAAGAATTTGTACACCATTGTCACTTCTTGCCCTTTAAACGAACAGAAACATGCCAGAAATATTTCTGCCATATTAAAATTGTGCCCCAGTCTGGATCCCGAATCAGCGCAGGCAGCACGATACCAATTTTTATAGCCTTAGAGCACCATGGGCACACGGAATAAAAGCCACAGCTCGTTACTGGTTCCACCAGCTACGTTAGACTCTTGTCTGAGGCTCTTCCGGTGAGCGGTGTGACTCACACTTCTTCCAGAAGTTGTGCGTTTTGAGGTGATTTGATTTTATTGTCGAAACTGTTTAACTTATTGCTTTAGCTGTTTCCACAATATAAATGTTCTTGTTTGAAAAATCCGTGAACTTACGGACAAATGATATTGACATACCAACCGATGATAAAAATGATTGTTATGCTGTAGGGCCAAAAACTGAAGTTTTGATGAAGAACTTGTGTAAATGATCCTTGTGACCTGCATCTGAGCGTGGAGAGTTTCTCGCAGATTTACTGATTGCATAAATTCCCGATTTTTGAGCACTATGGACAAGACGACGGTTACACATTTCCTTGCGTAACGAAGGATTAGTAGCAAACTCCGCAATGGATGTTACTGGTAGCTTGAGTTTGAGGCTTATTTTACAGACAAACATTAGGCTTTCAGATATCTGTGAGACTTCCCAGTAAAGTGAAAAAAAGAACATAATTGTTTAGTGCCTTATACACGTCGGGTTTTGTATCTGCAAGAGAGCATTGACGGATGGTATTACTCTTCTACTTTCGGTTCAAGAAATCTGCTGCGTAAAATCATCATTTGCTATTCGATGCGTGTGGAGAATATGCTCTGTCGCAAACTGCAGACATTCGTTTCAATGATTCGAAGACAACATTTTTGAAGCACGTGACAAAATGCAACCTAGTCGGTGTGATGTCAACTGCTGCAATAGGGTCAGTCTGTGAATGTTGAATGCCACGAAACACAATTGCTCAATTTCAATCGTACAGTTAAAGACAAACGTCGGTAAAGCTCAAAGACATCACAAAAGTCAGTATTTTTCACAACAGTGGCAAGCTACACGTTTGAAAACCGAGTGAAGCAAACGTTGAAGGGACTTCGATAGGTAAAGCGAGTCCGCATGTTACTGCTCCTCCGTCATACTAATCAGATATCGCCCCCTTTCGATAGCCATTTGTTTTGGCCTACAAAGCACGACCTTTGTGGACAACTTTCACATCTCTTAACGCTCGCCGGCCGCGGTGGTCTAGCGGTTCTAGGCGCTCAGTCCGGAGCCGCGCGACTGCTACGGTCGCAGGTTCGAATCCTGCGTCGGGCATGGATGTGTGTGATGTCCTTAGGTTAGTTAGATTTAAGTAGATCTAAGTTCTAAGGGACTGATGACCATGGATGTTAAGTCCCAGAGTGCTCAGAGCCATTTGAACCATCTTAACGCTCTCAAAAACTGGCTCTATGAGTGGATCACCATAAAAGGATCTGAAGTTTTATTTGTGAAACGAAGTCGTTAACTGGAAAGTGTGACAAGTTTGTATTATCCGCTGTACAATATTTTCAGTGAATTGCCTTACACCTTTCTATAGAAATAAACATGTGTTTTCTGTCGAATAGATGGTAGTAATAGTTGCTTTTTTTATTGAGGACATCTATGTGAAGCATGTGTCATGTATTATTAGGAATGTCACAGATTTCATTGATCGAGGTACCACACAAAGCCAGTCAGAACGTGATATGTCAAATCTCATGCTTTTAAAGTATTGTCAGAGACTTTAACGAATCTTGTTTGAAATGGATGTGACTAAAAGAGAAACAAATTCTTGAAAGGAGATTCAAAATGTCTTCTCTGAAAAGAAATTTTAGTATGGCCCTAAAGGAGATATTTATATTCATGGAAATACAAAATATTTTATTAATTCGTTATAAGCACAATTTCATTACCATGACCTGCGAAGAAATATCAAAAACCAACAAACCAAATCTTTAGCTTCTTCAGCTCTGTTACGTCTGAAAGAAAAACTTTTGCGTAACTGTGATTTGTGTGCACTGTGGACAATGTAGCAGCTGGAAAGAACCTTCCTGTAGCAATTTTTTTCACTAATATAAAACAAAAAACATTTACGTCTAGCGTTTACAGGAGTGAATTTTTGTTGTTTTACGAATGTACAGTACAGGAACAACGGACCTTCCTCGGTTGACTCCGTATGTGGAAACATACAGTGGAGCAAACAAGTCCACATGACTTAGAAACTTATCACCTGTTTACAAACCACGGTTGCCCGTCGAGAAGTCTCCTTACGGAACAGAAAATGACGTAACCAACATACTGACAATGAACTTACAAACATCGCCTCGATCACGATTTTTTATTGACAACTAACCGGTTTCCATCTGCCCTACAGATCATCTTCAGGTCTGGTGACGCAACTTGCACTTTGTCAAAAGTGGTTCGAATGGCATAAAACATTTTGCTAACTCATTCGCATCACTCTTGACAGACTGCTTGCTGCGGCGCCAGACCTGAAGATGATGTACACTACAGATCGAATCCGCCAATCGCTAATAAAAGAAATTGTTATTCCGACGGGGCTTCTTTCATTTATTAGTAAACCAAGATCAGGAATCCTCTGACATGGTGTCAGCTATAAAGTACTGGTAATAGCTGGAACTGGTATTATTGTCCCCACAGTTCAGTGTTAATTGACAGCTTAGGGTGCTAATTCATTACACAATCGCTCCCTCTTTTGCGAATTTTATTTACGAGGGCCCGATACGGGAGAATGGTGTTGCTATTTCATGGCTATTGCAGCGAATGTCCCAGTGTCGTTACGCCTTACCGTTAGAGCCCACCCATACGTGTCGCTCCCACAATAACTCCCAGAATTGTGGTGCAAGATGACAATGACGCTATAGAAATGTTTTCTTGGTGTATGTGAGGACATCAAATTCGCACTACTGTACAGTCGTTACGCTACCCGATAAGGGCTACTGAGCTACTGTCGCAAGGATATAGTCACGGAATGGCGCGACTGAATAGTTTGGCGAAAGAAGCTAGTTATGACGTTGCGAATGTACTAATCTTTAATGGCTGCTGAAGAACGCAATAAGGAGTTGTTCCGTACTTTACTGTTCCTATAACACCCCCGAATGGCTGTTCGCAAGTTTACTACGACCTGGTAATATCATTCTTCGTAAAAGTTTCGTAGAAGCAACTTCTTTCAGGTTTTTGTGATAAGTTGGAATAGCGGGGCTTAGAACCGCAGAATGTCCATCGAGGTGTTTTACTGAAAGGAAATACATCGAGATTTTTTAAATTGGTGCATGACGTTCAATTAACGCTCCCTGCGAAAATACGCTGCTGCGCAAAACGTAAGAGTGAAAGTAACTTCTGCCTTATGTGTAACTAACAAATAACAGCGCGATGAAATGTTACGATGTGGTGAAAAAGGTTACTCAAAGAAATACGCAGTGAGGTGAACAGAAATCCCGTTTTATTCAATGACTATAATTTTACTGAAGTACCACCATTCATGATTGTGCCGTGGAAACTATAATTGGAAAGAGTCCATTTTAACAAGATGGCTGATCACTACGGGCTGCAATTCTTGCTCTGTCATGTTGCCCACAAGGTTGATAACGAGTTATTGCGGTAGGGCGTTCCATACCTCCACTGCGGCCGTTGACAAGCGCTGCATGGACATTGGTGAATGTGAACGTGCCGGAATACGTCTTCACAAACCACCCCGCACATACTCGATGGGTTTGAGGTCGGGGGTACTGGCAGGCCAATCCATGTGGCGAATATCCTCCCGTTCCACGAACTCATCCACCTACGCTCTTCGATGCGGTGAGGGCAGATACTCTACGTCGGGTACACTGAAAGATGCCCCGGCAGCACAACCCGAGGGCGAAACGAGCGACACCTGAGGTATCCGATGCGAGGAGAGAGACACTCAGCGACCACTAGATCCCGAGACAGCAGCCTGAAGATGGCTGACCGTAGACAAAAGAGCCTTCAGCTGTTCAACAACTGCGGCCAGCTCCTCCTGCGTCCACACAGAGCATGTAGACATCCTATCCATCACGACACGACTAACTTGAGGAGTAAACTGTAAAAGCACTCAGGGATATCTAAATATGCAACTTGCTACCATCCTGTCTTGTCTGACACCTTCAAGAGCTGTACCGTCAGGCGTTCAAAAGAAGTGACACCTATGCTACAAATTGCCTAATTCTATACTTTACACTTTAAAAAAAGCGAGATTACACTTGTCAAATAGAAAAACACCCACTAAATTTTATAATTAAACTACTAGTAAAGCACTGAAAGAGCTAAATACGTAACTCACTGCTCAGAAGGTGCTCAACAGGTGACAGCTGCAATCAGACTGACTTACTACGCAGAAACTAACGGTTGCTTGCTCTTCAAAACAAACAAATGCTGCGCTACAGACTGAATGTACAAAATTCAGATGCCTCTAAGCACTATGGGACTTAACATCCGAGGCCATTAGTCCCCTACACAGAACTTCTTAAACCTGACTAACCTAAGGACATCACACACATCCATGCCCGAACAGGATTCGAACCTGTGACCGTAGCAGCCGCGTGGTTCCGGACTGAAGCGCCTCGAACCGCTCGGCCACAGCGACCGGCAATGAATTTATACACTACATCTACATCTACATCTACATCTACATCCATACTCCGCAAGCCACCTGACGGTGTGTGGCGGAGGGTACCCTGAGTACCTCTATCGGTTCTCCCTTCTATTCCAGTCTCGTATTGTTCATGGAAAGAAGGATTGTGGGTATGCTTCTGTGTGGGCTCTAATCTCTCTGATTTTATCCTCATGGTCTCTTCGCGAGATATACGTAGGAAGGAGCAATATACTGCTTGACTCTTCGGTGAAGGTATGTTCTCGAAACTTTAACAAAAGCCCGTACCCAGCTACTGAGCGTCTCTCCTGCAGAGTCTTCCACTGGAGTTTATCTATCACCTCCGTACCGCTTTCGCGATTACTAAATGATCCTGTAACGAAGCGCGCTACTCTCCGTTGGATCTTCTCTATCTCTTCTATCAACCCTACCTGGTGCGGATCCCACACTGCTGAGCAGTATTCAAGCATTGGGCGAACAAGCGTACTGTAACCTACTTCCTTTGTTGTCGGATTGCATTTCCTTAGGATTCTTCCAATGAATCTCAGTCTGGCATCTACTTTACCGACGATCCACTTTATATGATCATTCCATTTTAAATCACTCCTAATGAGTACTCCCAGATAATTTATGGAATTAACTGCTTCCAGTTGCTGACCTGCTATTTTGTAGCTAAATGATAAGGGACCTATCTTTCTATGCATTCGCATCACATTACACTTGTCTACATTGAGATTCAATTGCCATTCCGTGCACCACGCGTCAATTCGTTGCAGATCCTCCTGCATTTCAGTACAATTTTCCATTGTTGCAACCTCTCGATACACCACAGCATCATCTGCAAAAAGCCTCAGTGAACTTCCGATGTCATCCACCAGGTCATTTATGTATATTGTGTATGACACTCCCCTGCGGCACACCTGAAATCACTCTTACTTCGGAAGACTTCTCTCCATTGAGAATGACATGCTGCGTTCTGTTATCTAGGAACTCCTCAATCCAATCACACAATTGATCTGATAGTCCGTATGCTCTTACTTTGTTCATTAAACGACTGTGGGGAACTGTGTCAAACCCCTTGCGGAAGTCAAGAAACACGGCATCTACCTGTGAACCCGTGTCTAAGGCCCTCTGAGTCTCGTGGACGAATAGCGCGAGCTGGGTTTCACACGACCGTCTTTTTCGAAACCCATGCTGATACCTACAGAGTAGATTTCTAGTCTCCAGAAAAGACATTATACTCGAACATAATACGTGTTCCAAAATTCTATAACTGATCGACGTTAGAGATATAGGTCTATAGTTCTGCACATCTGTTCGACGTCCCTTCTTGAAAACGGGGATGACCTGTGCCCTTTTCCAATCCTTTGGAACGCTTCGCTCTTCTAGAGACCTACGGCACACCGCTGCAAGAAGGGGGGCAAGTTCCTTCGCGTACTCTGTGTAAAATCGAACTGGTATTCCATCAGGACCAGCGGCCTTTCCTCTTTTGAGCGATTTTAATTGTTTCTCTATCCCTCTGTCGTCTACTTCGATATCTACCATTTTGTCAACTGTGCGACAATCTAGAGAAGGAAGCACAGTGCAGTCTTCCTCTGTGAAACAGCTTTGGACGAAGACATTTAGTAATTCGGCCTTTAGTCTGTCATCCTCTGTTTCAGTACCATTTTGGTCACAGAGTGCCTGGACATTTTGTTTTGATCCACCTACCGCTTTGACATAGGACCAAAATTTCTTAGGATTTTCTGCCAAGTCAGTACATAGAACTACTGGCCATTAAAATTCCTACACCACGAAGATGTCCTGGTACACACTCGAAATTGAACCGACTGGAAGAAGATGCTGTGATATGCAAATGATTAGCTTTTCAGAGCATTCACAAAGCTTGGCGCCGGTGGCGACACCTACAACGTGCTGACATGAGGAAAGATTCCAACCGATTTATGATACACAGACAGCAGCTGACCGGCGTTGCCTGGCGTAAGGAGGATAAATGAGTACCATCACATCTCCGACTTTGATAAAGGTCGGATTGTAGCCTATCGCGACTGCAATTTACCGTATCGCGACATTGCTTCTCGCGTTGGTGGAGCTCCAATGACTGTTAGCAGAATATGGAATGGGTGGGTTCAGGAGGGTAATACGGAACGCCGTGTTGGATTCCAACGGCCAACGTGCACCCACGTCTCGATCCCTGAGTCAACAGATGGGGACGTTTGCAAGACATCAACTATCTGCACAAACAGTTCGACGCCTGCGATGGTGTACTCAACGACGAACCTGTGTGCACGAATGGCTAAACGTCATTTATTCGGATGAATCCAGGTTCTGTCTACAGCATCATGATGGTCGCATCCCTGTTTGGCGACATCGCGGTGAACGCAGATTGGAAGCGTGTATTCGCCATCGCCATACTGGCGTATCACCCGGCGTGATGGTATGGGGTGCCATTGGTTACACGTCTCGGTCACCTCTTGTTCGCATTGACGGCACATTGAACACTGGACGTTACATTTCAGATGTGTTACGAGTCGTGGTTCTACCCTTCATTCGATCCCTGCGAAACCCTACATCTGAGCAGGATAATGCACGACCGCATGTAGCAGGTCCTTTAAGGGCCTTTCTGGACACAGAAATTATTCGACTGCTGCCCTGGCCAGCACATTCTCTAGATCTCTCACCAATTGAAAACGTCTGGTGAATGGTGGCCGACCAATTGGCTCGCCACAATAGGCCAGTCACTACTCTTGATGGACGGTGGTATCGTGTTGAAGCTGCATGGGCAGCTGTACCTGTACACGCTATCCAAGCTCTGTTTGACGCAATACCCAGGCGTATTAAGGCCGTTATTACGACCAGAGGTGGTTGTTCTGGACACTGATTTCTCAGGATCCATGCACCCCAATTGCGAGAAAATGTAGTCACATTTGAGTTCTAGTACAATATATTTGTCCAATGAATACCCGTTTATCATCTGCATTTCTTCTTGGTGTAGCAATTTTAATGGCCAGTAGTGTACTTTTCGTCTATAAAACGCGAGATTATACCATTTAAACAGAATCATGGAACACTAATAAAACACAGAAGGAGATAAATACGCAACTTGCTGTTCTGTAGGTATGTAACAGGTGAAAGTTAGAACTGCACGGGCTTCTGACCTCACAATAATTCAATACAGTACACTCACCAGAAAGGTTATTGTTACACTGCACTACTTCGCCATGTGCAGCTTTGAGGAGTGCATTCCGTCCTGACATCATTTTTTTATGGATGGCAATGTGCGATCGCATTGGGCAGTGCAGATGTGGGAGCCCTTGGAACGAGAGGATATTTGGCTCTGGCCTACCTTGTCCTGCGACTTGAATCCCACCTACCTCGTGTGGGATGCGTTGGGGAAACTTATTGAATCACGCCACGTGCAGCAGCGACCTACCAGCCGTTGTCATCGGCGCTGGTGCGGGACTGGAATGATCTGCCACAATAACTACATACCAGTCTTGTGCCAGCGAGGGAGCACGTTTGGGGAGCTTGCGTTGACGTCCGTGGCCTTACACACCCTGTTAAGAACACTGTCCCGCCGTTTTTAATCTTCAGGAGACCATCAAGAATTACTATGACTTTTGAGAAAATGTTATTTATTAACAAAAGCGTTTTTCTGTTCAACTTATTGTTTCAAGTACCTCCTGTAGTATATTCTAGTAGTTCTTTCGATATATGGTCCAAGTTCCTTCGAGCTATGTTACTTGCTACTGACAGGTCACACAAAAATTACTTTGATCCATGATTTTAACAAATCAGAGTCTTTGTTGCGAAGCTTGTTCAGTGAAAGTCAAATAAACGGTAGGATGAATTTATTTACAGATTTCGGTAAAAGGAAAAATATAGAAAGATTCGGAATTAACGTCCCATCAGCGTTGATGTAATATGTGAATGAGCAGACACTCCCAACTGGGAATGGATGTGCCAGGGTATCGGTATCGGTCACGCCTTTTTCCAAACCGCCTTATGCGGCTCAGAAGCACCAATAAAAGGTTAATCTGCATGACCTATCGCGGATTTGTGGCACCGTTAGCCTGAATATGCACCACCTTGCACGTACATCGTCAGTGAATAACACACAAAATAAAACATTCATCCTTTTCCCTTTCCTGTTTCGCTTCGACTCTTTACATTGAATTTCTATACTCCTTGCAACCTCAAACACCTCTGTTATTAATTTTTTAGTTTTTTTAAGTTTTTACCAATTATCTGAATGCGTTTTTTGTGTTACGTTTACAGTTAAACTTATTTCTGTTACTCTTGGTAGAGCATCAGGAATGAAGTGATCGAATTCCAATCGTTGTAATACAGGGATTTAGTCTTTCGCCCCACTCATCAAACTGCAAATCGAAGAAGCAATGACGGAAATAAAAAGTTCAAGGGATGGATTAAGATTCAGGGTGAAAGGATATCAATGATAAGATTCAATGATGGCATTGTTATCCTCGGTGAAAGTGAAGAACTACAGGATCTGTTCAATCAAACTAACAGTGTAAAGAGTACGGAATATGGACTGAGAGTAAATCGAAGAAATACAAACTCAATAAGAAACAGCACACATTAGAACAGCGAGAAAAATGATATCAGAATCGATGATCACGAAGTAGACGAATTTGAGGAACTGTGCTACACAGGCAACAAAATAACCTGCGACGGACGCAGCAAGGAAGACACAAAAATCATAATAGCTCTGGAAAAGGACTGGAAAAATGGACATTCCTGGCCAAGAGAAACTCTCTAGTATCAGCAATTAATTGAGGACGTAGGTTGAAAGAACTATTCTGATATGTAAAGGTTGCTCCGTATGTCCATCATACCCCGCTGATCCCTATCCCATCATACGTAACTGATCTTCCGATTAGTTTAAATGGAGGTGTAAAAGATGAAATGACACCTGACACAACCATAACCAAGGATCCATATTCAACTTTAACAGACACAGCTCAGTTGATACCCAAACAGGTTTAAAATTTGTGCAAAACTAATAGTCTTAGTCTTAATCATGGAAGAATCACATTATGCTGCTTCAAATAAGAGGCAGTGACCTGTTTGCACCAGAAATTGACATTAAAGGTCACAAACCAAGCGAAACACACTGTGTAAAATCCCTTGCGATCCATTTGGGCAACAAATTAATCAAGATACTCAGTTCAGCATCAGGTTGGATTCCATTACGATAGAGAAGCAAGTATTCGGGATTTCCAGCAAAAAAAGACCTGCACTGACTTTGTCAAAGGTGTCCATTCCATCACCATAGTCAGCACAAAAAAGCCTATGTCAGTTTGGCAACAAAACCTTTGATTAAGCTACCATTGTCAAAATCTGAATCTGAGCTGCTTACCATCAATAACATGAATAACTACCTAATCATGATTTTGGTGTTATTTACAATAAAATAGTAGCCGATAAATAAACGACACACAAAGGAGGAGTTGTGCGAAATAACCTGAAGTTGGTAGGCGTGTTTTTACATCTGAAAGATGATGTCTGTTATAATTTTGCGCCATTCGCATAAGAGTAGCCCTAGTAGCGCTACTACGATGATAGAAATTAGGATTGCTTTAAATGCACGTTGTACCGGTCGCGAGCACTGGTTACCTTTAAGTAGTGAGTTGGTGTTACCCAAGAACGCCTGTAATGTGACACCATTATCAACATTTCACTGACATTGAACGAGGTGGTGTAATAGGGCTTCTGCGGTATTGCGCAAACACTCGGAAGGAATGTAGCCACTGTACATGACTGCTCGCAGTGCTGGCACTACCAAGAAGGAAGATCATAGTATTCGGCGTACGGCTCTGTCGCATCTTACAGCATACTGCATCTGTAGCAATAATCTGAGCAGCACTTGGGGTCACAGTGACACAACCAACTGTTACTAACCGCTTACTTCAAGGAGAGCTTCCAGACTACCAGTAACGTGCATTCCATTGACCCCAAATAACCGCCATTTGCGACTTCAGTGGTGTCAAGTAATAGCTCATTGGAGGCAGTGTGGCTGTCTGTTATGTTTTCTGATGAAAGCTGATTCTGCCTCGCTGTCAGTGAAGGCCGTGTGTTGGTTAGAAAGAGACCAACTGAGGACCTGCAACCATCCTGCCTGCGTTCTAGATACAGTGAGTCTACTGCTCGAGCTACACAGTAGTCTGCAGTGCGGTTTCGTATGACAGCAGGAACACTCTCATGGTTATACCACGCACTAATACTGCAAATTTGTACGTCAGTCTAGTGTTTCGACCTGTTCTGCTATCATTTATCAACAACATTGAAAAGGTTGTTGTCCAACAGGTTCAAATGATTCGAATGGCTCTGAGCACAATGGGACTTAACATCTGAGGACGTCAGTCTCCTACAACTTAGAACTACTTAAACCTAACTAACCTAAGGACATCACACACAACCGTGCCCGAGGCAGGATTCGAACCTGCGACCGTAGCGGTCGCGGGGTTCCAGACTGTAGCGCCTAGAAACCGCTCGGCCACTCTGGCCGGCTGTCCAACAGGATAACGCCCACCACTCACCCCTGTTGCAACCCAAAATGATCTAAAGAGTCTAATCAGATTGCCTTAAACTGCTCTATCACCACGACTGTGTCAGATCGCAGACATATGAGACGTCATCGAACGACAACTCATGTGTCATCCACAACCAATAATAACTGTCCCTGTTCCGATCGACCAAGTGCTACAGGCACGTAACTCCATCACACAAACTGACAATCCGGCACATGCACAGGACTATGCACGCACGTTTGCATGTTTGCATTCAACGTTCTGTTGATTACACCGGTTATTAATGTATGTGCATTTCAAATTTGCAATGGCTTATATCGCGGTTACATTGACCTGTGATCTTGTAACATTAATCATTTCAACATGTTACCTAGAAAAATGTATACCCGAAAGTTAATTACTCTAGACGAAATATTTTTTGATGTTCCGATTTATTTCCCATCAGTATATATTTGCTTACCATATCACAGCGAAATCGGTACTACAATGGCATTAGTTTTTGAAAAGCATAAAGTTTCTTTTCAACTATGAATAGTCTTGTTCGTATCGTTATTAATGTTGTTGGCAGAATTAATATTTACCGTGAATCATGTATTTACTGTATAGAATGTCCTATTATTAGCTGATGTTACAGGGGCTCAGCGGAAAGAGGCTCGGAATCAGATGTGAAGATGTCGCTTTTGAAATGAAGGACATGGCCAAAAAATTTAGTTTTACCGGCTATCTAGTCGAAAACGAGCATAGCATTCCAGTCATGACCACACTTACGATTGTGCTTCGTAGAGAGGAGAAAGGAGGATTTGTGGATGTGCTGGAGGAGATGGAAACTTTTTATCATCTGAAGTCCTCTAGCATTACTGAGGTCAATGAGCAGGTGGTGATAAAAAGCCCCCAGTACTGGCAGCCGTTTAAAAACTACGTTGTTGCCAAGTGAGGATCTCATTATGTGGGAGAGGAAACTGGTCTACTTTATTTCTTTATTGTTAAAAAAATGTTCAATTGTGTGTGAAATCTTATAGGACTTAACTGCTAAGGTCATCAGCCTCTAAGCTTACACAATACTTAACCTTAATTATCCTAAGGACAAACACACACACACACACACACACACACACACACACACACACACACACACACACATGCCTGAGGGAGGGAGGACTCGAACCTCCGCCGGGACCAACCACACAGTCCATGACTGTAGCGCCTTAGACCGCTCGGCTCTTTATTGTTATTTCATACTCCTCACCCATGTAGGGTGGACTGTCAGCCGTACAATTCTTCACTCTTCATCCAGGAGCATTCTTCAAAATGTAATAAAGCTGAGAGAAAGAAGACTGTTTTTGTTTCTTTTTAACTAGGAAGATTAATGATGGACATCTAAAAAAGACAAAAATATATAAAAATTAAAAAAACACAACTGCAATGTGGTAATATTCTTCTATGAAAAAGCAATAGATTGCTGAACTTTCGCTTAAAATCTAAAGCTCCTGCAGTGGGTGAAAAGTATTGTGGGAGGAGAGAACCATGTTCCATAGGAATCAGCGATATAGGTAAAAAGATAGTGGTTGCTTGGCACGGAAACTATGGAGATGATAGGAATTGAGGCAGATAGCAGGAATACAGACGGTGACAAAGACAGTGAGAAGTAGGGTGCTGTGTGGGTATGGTAGTGGTTACAGGAGAAAAGCGACACTTATGGAGGGAGAGGTAAAAGGACAGAAGAAGCCTCGTGTGGACTGGTGGGGAAGAGTTAAAGCTAGTATGATGCATTGAGATAGGATACGGAGTGTATGTGTAGACATAGGGACAGAGGAATATGTTTGTGAAGGTTGAGTAGCATATCAGAGATGGTAATCAGAGGGAACACAACGGAGTTATTAGAATGTAATCTATGGATTTTGTAGAAGATGCAGTGGTGTTAAATGTGAGTGAGGAGGGATGGAAATTTGATAAGATGGTAGAGATTCCACGTGGGGGAAGGTAAATCGATACGGAAAAAAGACAGAGTGCAAAGCGTTTGAGGAATTGTAGGGACTTATAAAACTTCGTGGGCAGATTGGTGCAGTATTTGCATAGCAGAGGATGGATTGGAAGATACTATGTTAGTTAAGTGGATAGGATACCAAACTGGTAATGTCGAAATCATGGAAATGGAAGGTGCTGTGTCGTCTGAACAAGTCACATCCAACGCAACAGCACCACAGGCGCATATGTGGAAGATGGAGCCAGTGCCATAGAGACTCGCCACTTGCGCGAGTTCTAACAGCTCCGCAGCCGGCGATGAGGATGAAAATATCTACTTCGCATCGACAAATTGCCAGTGAGTACGATCCGCCAATGACTGGACGATAATACAGATTCCTACACGGAGGATAGGCGAACTCTCTCGTCCACTTGGTTATGGATCATCGTCCAGGGCTGACTTAGACAGGGAACGACTTTAATGAACTCTTAGAAGAGAAGACACAATTCTTGTAAATTACATTTGCTATGTACTGTAAAGTTTCGTGTAATATTACACGCAGTTTTGCAGACGTCATTATTTGATAAGTCACAGAGATAAGTTAACCTTTTTAACTCATTTCTGTAATTTTGTTACTAATTTGTTGGAGTGTCGTAGAACCTTCGTTCTCCTATCCTGTTATCTGACCCTGGGGCTTAGCTGTGTACTAGTGGCATTGATAAATTGTCTTAGCGATGTAATGCACCAGAAGCCGTTTCATGAACTCACAAACTCGGCTTCTACAACTGTGCGCGACAAGCCTTAACAGAAGAAGGTCCAAGTTTGTCCTATAATTATTGCCTGGGTTTTGAGTGATTGATCTTCAGGAGCCATTGATTACACCAGGAGGTAAACTGATTGAGATGGATTTGAAGAGATGGTTGGTATTTCTGGAGCGTAATGTGGATGGCGAGGAAAGTGGTTTCGTCGGCGTACTGAAAGTCCTTCTGCTGGACTAGTGGAAGGGTGATGAGAAAGGAGAGGGGCATTCTTTGAGGTATCAATAGATAAGCACGGGATATGTTGCATTTTCTGTGAAGCACTTATTTTGTGTCATTCCTGTGATTGGTGTATTTAATTCTGTTTGTGATACGTTGCCCAAGTACTGGAAGCTGCGAGCCAGGGCTGAGAAAACAGTGATAGTACGATCATGGATGTTATGAAACAGAGAGTGAAAAACAATAAGGTCTTACAAGAGTGAAGAAGACTTTGGAGAGATAGGATGGAAAGTGGTAAATTGCAGAAGAACAATTGCAGGTAATTGATGTTTGTTGTGGAGGAGCAATTTTTTCATTAATAAATTCGTGATGTGTCGCAGTATGTGAGAGTGGTGTGTGAATGTATACTTATCACACTTTCGCAAGAAATAGTGGTACATGCAGTGGGATTCTCGAAGGAGGAGTAGAGCTTGTGGAGGGAGGGTGATTCAGCGAGGATTTATGGTACTGGTTGGAATGTGGGTGAATTTAGCTTCAAGCGTGTGAAAAAGTATGCTGCAAGAAGGATCTGGCATGAATGATGTCAGGTTGTTGAAAATCGGGAGGTGGCTCCCATTCTGCGTTTCTTTCGAATTCCTGTCGACATTCCATTTGGTGCAGGTGTAGTTTTGGATAAGTCTTGGACAGAGATTGGGATAGCATGCTCCTGCAGATGGATTGCGTGTATTAAATTGTGAGGAGTGCAGGTAGGTGGTCACTTCCAATTTGTTTTGGGACTACTGAAGAGAGACAACGAAGGAGGTTGGGAGATGCTAGGACGACGTCAGTGATGGTTTTGCTCTCAGGACAGGGTAGTGTGGGCTAGGAATAATGTCACCTTGCAGGGAGATGGTAAACTGACGCCATCACTAGAGTCCTAAAAGGGATCTACTCTAGATGTTGAGGTCAACTGCAGTAATATAGGTGGAAGTGGTACAGTCTATGTGAGTGAGGAAATCAGATGTAGTTGGTGGCACTGTTAATGATTAAGGTTTGGCAAAAAAGGGTAAGAATAATATGTTCAGTGGCAGTATTGTATAAGGGTTTGTATGAAAATGTTAGAAGAACGTTTTATTTGTTATGGGACAAGGTATGCAGTAAAAGATGTTTATTGGTGGGTAGGGAGCTGATGTTCTTGTACACGATCTTTTAGTGCTTTGATACCTTGTAAGGAAATGAGAATGGTGTGTGTGGGTGAGAATTAGATAGGGCTTAGACTATGGTGTCCAACGGGTAATAAGGAAGAGAATATGGTTGTGGGAGTATGTGACTTGGGTGTTGAGAAGGAGGATGGATTGGACAACAAGGGAGATTTATTGAATGATGTGTAGAGGTTGGAGTGGATGACTGTTTTGGAGGATGATGGTCATGAATGACATAAGGCCATCAAAGATGGTAATTTAACAGAGGGAATTACTGGGATGAATAGGGGCAGCTGTTTCTAGCTAGGTTGAGTGAGGCTTGCGTAATAGGTGGTGTGGGAGTCACTGCAGCCATTGCAGGTACGAGGGGCTCTGTTTAAGGAAATGGAAGGCTTTCCTGTATAGGCAGACGTGTAGGTTTCTATAATCTGCAGTTAGCTGATCATCATAGCAAAGGCACTTTTGACAGCAGTACATTTGGGAAACGTCTTTGGACGGTCTGATCTTGTTGTAGTGGTGGTATATCAAGTCTCCCTCTTGAAGTGAATGTGTTTACTGGAGGTAGGTTCAGAAAACACGTGGATGAAGCTAGTGGAGCCACAATTATTTCTAACTTTTAAATTTGGGTTGTTATTCCATTCAGATTCCTCTTTCTCATCTATGATCCCAAGATTGACTCTGATGACCACTTCGTTGATGCTGTGAGGATGGTGAGGAGTTTTGGGTTGTGTGCCATGGGGCTTTGTGTTGACTGGTGTTTAGGAGGCTTAAGGGACCAAAGGTAAGACAAGAAATTTTGGGGAGAAGGTCACTGTGCAAGTTATGGCTGAAGCACTTAAGCGATACAGATTGTATTCTAGGGATAAATTGATGGATGTTGAGGCGCGATAGGTGTTATTCGATTTAGAGGGTGAAAGATCTTGGTTTGAGAAATTTAGGATTTCACTTGAAGCTATGGATGGTAGGGAAATATGGAGGAGACGAAATGTGTCCGTATCCTTGGTGGTGTTGGGATCAGCTTTTGGTGTTTCTGTTGTGTGAGTGGGACAGATGTCACTGTTATGTCCTTTCTTTGGCTTTTAAAACAACTGTTGTAGGGAAGGATGGTTGTGGGATGGGGATAGTGGAATGTGACGTTGTTGAGGGCTACCTGACAATTGCGTAGCATTTGATGGTTGTTGTGGTGATGGTGGATGAAATGGTGCTTGTGGTGTCATTTGAGGCAACAGTTGCTCGGTAAGCTGTTACCTGTGCCTCAGGTGCGTGTTGAGCCGTGGCTGAAAGAGAAAAGACAAGGGAACTGGGGACAGAAAAGCATTTGTTACTGCTGTGTAAGAGAGGATACTACTGTTAAGGGAGGATAGGTGTAGAGGTGTGGATGAGGGGTCGTGCTCCAATGGTGACAGTGGGCTCAGGAGAAGAAGAAGTACAGGTAGCAGTTGTTGCGGGATGATCCGTGACGCCGGACAGTTATGGACGCCGTTGATCGGGGTCAGCGGTCACCGAAGAGGCGCTGGAACGCGGTGACAAACTGTGCTGGAGTTGTGGACGATGAGGATGTCCCCGATGTGACAGGGAGGGAAGCAGCTACGTCGGTGGTGATATAGCGACAGTGGCGAACAGATGGCGGCGGCGACGGCAGCAGTAGCGCAACAAAGAAGATCGAGGTGGCAGCGGTGACGGCAGCGGAGTCTGCGAGATGGGAACGGCGGTAGGGACGAAGCACACACACAAAGTAAAAGTTTCGATGACACAAATAACACACGAGAGGAAGACTGGATGACGCAATAAACGCTGAAGGAGTACTCGATGATGCAAATAACTCTCACAAGGGAATTTCGACGATACAAGCAAACTACACTGACGAACAAGTATGAGCACAAAGCATATGAGAGTGTTTTCTACTAGTACATGCAATACAGAAACCACCAACTAGCGGACAAGTGCATGAAAATACCCTAACTGGTTGTACTGTTGGTATCCAGATTCGCCTATCATTATTTGATCCACCCTCGTCGCATGTGGGTGGAGGGTGGGCTGGTAGCCCTACAAGTAACCCGCTCCTCAGCCAGTAGAATTTTCCTCTAACTTAGAAGCTAAAACAGAAACCCATCATATCTGTATCTGTTCTATACTAATAATAAAACTATAGAAACCATCGTATTTACCCGTTTGAACACTCTAACCTCCAGAACTGCTAGACAACTTTTCACAGGTTTTGCACAGGTAAATTAAACGTTTATAGGGGCGACATAAAAATTTTATTTTACCAAAAAAATAATACCATAATTTGAAATTTTATCTAAAGCCGTTATGTTTGTCCGTTTGTCTGCCTGAACACCCTTACCTTCAAAACTCCTAGACGAGTTATCATGGTGATTTCGCAGGTAAGTTGAGCGAAGCTTTCGACGACATATATCCTTTACTTCTTCAAAACTGGAACACGAAATAAGAATATTTCTTAATTTCAAGTTTCGTCCTACATCATCTGCCCAGCTAAGTGGTCCGGATGTATCATCCTCACAGCATAGTACACCAAAGAACCAATAGATGGCGCTGTTATTTTCAAAGTACAATAAAGAACCAATAGAAGGCCCTGTTAGGCTTTTTAACTCAGTGACAGATTTAATTTCAAACGTTTAAGTCAGTGATGGAATTAAGCGTCACAGTATTATCTTTATAAGTATAAGCTAACAGAAAAGTTACTTCTCTATGGTATATGGATGTACCGATTTCGCTTTGTATATTAAAATTTTGACTCTCTTGCTTTGCTTCTTTCGGTACGTTTTATTTATATTTTACTTCTTTCCTGAGAAATATGTTTACCTTAATTACAGAAGTATTTTCGAAAGTTTACGTCTGTGTCAGAATTAAGCACCTTAATCTTACCTTCAGTAATAGAAATCAACTTGCCTATTATACACAAATTTACTGATTTCACTTTTTCTAATAAGAACTTAGCGACATTTCTCTGCCTCTTTCAATAGGTTTTATTTATTTATTTTGCAAGGAGAAACGAGTTCATTAAGTTGTCTTTGTGATTTGGGTGCCTACTCATTACATTTTGTATTCGTTTCGTTCACGAGTAAAAACGCTTAGAAAAATGTAGCGTCTTTCTGGATACACGAGAGCAGCTGAGATACTTAGGACTACGCGCCCTCAAGAATCCAATGAAAATCGTGAGGTAAGACTTTCTGTGGTTCAAGAACATCAGGCATTAAGCAGCTCTATGGAAACTCCTGCTGAAAGCGAGGTGCGACGTCACACTGAACGAGAGCACGATGTATTATCTCACTCCCCTGAACCCTCTACACACAGAGGATCAAAGTTACTTCTCTCCTGTGTAATATTACAGAAACAGACATTTTGACGGGAAGTGGTGCAGACGAGCAAGTTTTTATACCACGAGTCTCACGTATACCTAATAATTTACGATTCCGCTTTAAACGTGTACAATTCCTGATGAGCTTAAATAATGCCATAAACAAATCACAAGGCCAGATGCTGTGTGTTGTGGGCATGGACCTTCTGTCAGCTGCTTTTCGCACGGAAGCCAGCACTACATGGTTCCATATTAGTGAACCAAACAGGCTCTTCCTTTATATTCTCAATCACATTACTTCAAATGCTGTGCACAAAGTAGCCTTATAAGGAAAAATAAATTTCAAATGTATTACGTCACAGGCAGTCAACGGCCTTGCTGCAGTGGATACACCGGTTCCCGCGAGATTAACGAAGTTAAGCGTTATTGGGCGTGGCCGGCATTTGGGTGGGTGACCATCCAGCCGCCATGCGCTGTTGCCATTTTTTGGGGTACACTCAGCCTCTTGATGCCAATCGAGGAACTACTCGACCGAATAGTAGCGGCTTCGGTCAAGAATACCCTCATAACGACCGGGAGATCGGTGTGCTGACCCCACGTCCCTCCTATCCACATCCTCCTTGAGGATGACACGGCAGTCGGATGGTACCGGTAGGTCATTCGTGGCCTGAAGGCGAAGTGCTACATTAAGTCACAGGTACAGCTATAAACTAATAAGCCAGAACATTAAGACCACTGCCCACCGTGAAGGTGAGCGCAACATAGTGTGTTGTGGGCACGTGACGCTGTAAGGAATGATCGCCAACAGAATAGAGACGAATGTGCAACCATTATAGCGAAGATATGGAGCGCCGATAAGGAATCCATCGATATATGCGGTTTTGACAAAGGGCACGTTATTGAGGCGCTGCTGGAAACGGCGAAACTCGTCACCTGTTGGCGTACCGACGTCGTGAGCACCTCCTGAAAGTGGTTGATGGATGGTGAAATAACGAGTAGGCCATTTTGTACTGGACGACCACATCTCATCATAAAACGTAGAGGTTGTAGGATCCCCCATTGCGTAATCCGGGCCAGGCAGCGATCTGTGGCAGATATGACGACAGAGTAAAAAAATGGCTCTGAGCCCTATGGGACTTAACATCTATGGTCATCAGTCCCCTAGAACTTAGAGCTACTTAAACCTAACTAACCTAAGGACATCACACAACACCCAGTCATCACGAGGGAGAGAAAATCCCCGACCCCATCGGGAATCGAACCCGGGAAGACGACAGAGTACAATGCTGATGCAGGCACATACCTTTTGGAGGCCATTGCTGAACAGGAGCTCCACATAACATGACCCCTACATGTTCCTGCATTGCCCCAACAAAATCGTCACTTATGATTGCAGTGGGCACAGCATCACTGAGCGATAAAAACTTTGCACCTGTCGAATGAATCGGATTTCTTGTTACGCCAGGTCGATGGTGCGGCCGTCTTCCGGGCGAATGGCTGCACGAAACACGCATAGCGTCACAGATGCAGGCTGGTGAGGGCAGAATTATGCTATGGTATAGAATGGGGTGGGCTTCCATGGGAGATGGGACTCCATGGTATTCTGTGGAGGTAATCGAAGGCACCATAATAGCAGTGAACTACGTGGACATTATTGCGGACCACCTGCTTCGTCTCCTCCAATGGCAGCCACATCCTCCAACAAGAAAACAGTCGGTGCTGCAAGGTCAGGATCGTGCTACAGTAGTTTGAGTGACATTATAGAGAACTCACATTGAGCTCTTGGCCGACAAATGTGCCACATTTCTACCGATTGGAACACATATCGGTCACCAGCTGCGTGCCTGTAACGAACGTCCCGTAGTTTTCGTGAATTACTTGACCTGTACGTAGACATCTGGTGCCAAATTCTTCTGAAATCCTGTCAAGAAATTGTAGAATCGGCGCAAATTAGAATCTCTGTTTTACTGTGTTTGAAAAGTGGAAGAACACGTGGTCATAATGTTTTGGCTCTTCGGTGTAAGTAAATACCCACCAACCCTTTGTTTCTCAGCTAATCTAAAATAAAACAAGAAATAGGGAATCCCTATCAGTTCAAAGATAAATTCAAAACATACCTCATTAATCACTCTCTCGACAAATTATCTCAATATTTAGAGTCAAGGATTGAAAAGTTTTGTTAGCTTCATGTTAAGCAGCAGTGCAAAAGTTGACACACTGTCGTCAGACAACATCTACAATCATTGGCTGTAAAACAAATGTTTTAAAATGTCCAGTTTCAGTTCAAAGTGGAAGATCCTCAGATTTTTAGGTAGAACTAAAATAATTAATCACTATACACCCAGGTGACAAAAAGAATTGGATACTTCCTAATATCGTGTCGTATCTCTCGTAGTGCAGCAGCTCGACATGACGTGGACTCAGCATGTCTTTGCAAGTTCTCTGCAGAAATATTGACCCATACTCTTCTATAGCAGTCCATAATTGCGAGAGAGTTTGCGTTACAGGGTTTTGTGCACGATCTGACATCTCGATTACGTCACATGAACGTTCGGTGGGATTCATGTCGGGTGATACGGGTGGCTAACTCATTCGCTCAAATTTTCCAGAATGTTCTTCAAACTAGTTGAGAAAAATTGTGGCTTCGTGCCATGGTGCATTGTCATCCATAAATCATCCGTCATTGCTTGGGAACATGAGGTCCATGAATGGTTACAAATGCTCTCCAAGTACTGAACATAGCCACCATCAGTCAGTTGGACCAGAGGACCCAGTCAGTTCCATGTAAACACGGCCTACACCTTAACGAAGCCACCACCACCCTGCACAGTGGCTTGTCACAACCGAGGTCCATGGCCTCGTGGGCTCCTCGCCATATTCGAACCGTAACATATGCTCTTAACATCTGAAATCGGGGCTCACCTGACCAGACCACGCTTTTACAGTCGTCCTGACCAGTCCACGGTTTTACAATCGTCCTGGGTCCAATGGTCACGAGCCCAGGAGAGGCGCTACTGTAAATGTCGTCCTGTTGGCAAAGGCAACGTGTTGATCATCTGGTGCCATAGCCCATTAACGACAAATTTCGGCTCACTGTCCTGGCAGATACGTTCATCGTACGTCCAGCATAGATTTCTGCGGTTATTTCACGCAATTTTGGTTGTCTGTAACAAAGACAACTCTAGGCAAACGCCACTGCTTTCAGTCGTTAAGGGAAGGTTCAAAAATGGCTCCAAGCATTATGGGACTTAAGATATGAGGTCATCAGTCCCCTAGATTTAGAACTACTTAAACCTAAATAGTCTAAGGACACCACACACATCCATGCCCGAGGCTGGATTGAAACCTGGGATCGTAGCAGCAGCACGGTTCCGGACTGAAGCGCCTAGAACAACTCGGTCACTGCGGCCGGTCGTTAAGTGAAGGCTATCGGCCATTATGCTATCTGTGGTAAGAGGTAATGCCTCAAATTTGGTATTCTCGATGCACTCGTGACACTGTGGAACACGGATTACTGAATTCCCTAACGATTTCCGAAATGAAACGTCCCTTGCGCCTAGCTCCAACTAACATTCCGCGTTCAAAGTGTGTTCATTGCTTCCATAATCATGTTCGAAACATTTTCACATGAATCACCTGACTGCAAATTCAGCCCCTGGTAGCTGAGTGGTCAGTGCGAGGGAACGTCACACCTAACGGCCCGGGTTCGGTTCCCGTTTGGGTTGGAGATTTTCTCCGCTCAGGGACTGGGTCATGTTTTGCCCTTGTCATCATTTGATCCCCATCGACTCTCAAGTCGCCGACGTGGCGTCAACTCGAAAGACTTGCACCAGGCAAGCGGTCTACATGACGGGAGGCCCTAGCCACACGGCATTTCCATTTACCTGGATGCAAATGACAGGCCCGCCAATGTACTGAACTTTTATACACTCCTGGAAATTGAAATAAGAACACCGTGAATTCATTGTCCCAGGAAGGGGAAACTTTATTGACACATTCCTGGGGTCAGATACATCACATGATCACACTGACAGAACCACAGGCACATAGACACAGGCAACAGAGCATGCACAATGTCGGCACTAGTACAGTGTATATCCACCTTTCGCAGCAATGCAGGCTGCTATTTTCCCATGGAGACGATCGTAGAGATGCTGGATGTAGTCCTGTGGAACGGCTTGCCATGCCATTTCCACCTGGCGCCTCAGTTGGACCAGCGCTCGTGCTGGACGCGCAGACCGCGTGAGACGACGCTTCATCCAGTCCAAAACATGCTCAATGGGGGACAGATCCGGAGATCTTGCTGGTCTGGGTAGAGCACGTTGGGTGGCACGTGATACATGCGGACGTGCATTGTCCTGTTGGAACAGAAAGTTCCCTTGCTGGTCTAGGAATGGTAGAACGATGGGTTCGATGACGGTTTGGATGTACCGTGCACTATTCAGTGTCCCCTCGACGATCACCAGAGGTGTACGGGCAGTGTAGGAGATCGCTCCCCACACCATGATGCCGGGTGTTGGCCCTGTGTGCCTCGGTCGTATGCAGTCCTGATTGTGGCGCTCACCTGCACGGCGCCAAACACGCATACGACCATCATTGGCACCAAGGCAGAAGCGACTCTCATCACTGAAGACGACACGTCTCCATTCGTCCCTCCATTCACGCCTGTCGCGACACCACCGGAGGCGGGCTGCACGATGTTGGGGCGTGAGCGGAAGACGGCCTAACGGTGTGCGGGACCGTAGCCCAGCTTCATGGAGACGGTTGCGAATGGTCCTCGCCGATACCCCAGGAGCAACAGTGTCCCTAATTTGCTGGGAAGTGGCGGTGCGGTCCCGTACGGCACTGCGTAGGATCCTACAGTCTTGGCGTGCATCCGTGCGTCGCTGCGGTCCGGTCCCAGGTCGACGGGCACGTGCACCTTCCGCCGACCACTGGCGACAACATCGATGTACTGTGGAGACCTCACGCCCCACGTGTTGAGCAATTCGGCGGTACGTCCACCCGGCCTCCCGCATGCCCACTATACGCCCTCGCTCAAAGTCCGTCAGCTGCACATACGGTTCACGTCCACGCTGTCGCGGCATGCTACCAGTGTTAAAGACTGCGATGGAGCTCCGTATGCCACGGCAAACTGGCTGATACTGACGGCGGCGGTGCACAAATGCTGCGCAGCTAGCGCCATTCGACAGCCAACACCGCGGTTCCTGGTGTGTCCGCTGTCCCGTGCGTGTGATCATTGCTTGTACAGCCCTCTCGCAGTGTCCGGAGCAAGTATGGTGGGTCTGACACGCCGGTGTCAATGTGTTCTTTTTTCCATTTCCAGGAGTGTATTTTGTGTACGCGATACTATCACCACCTCAACACGCGCATATAGCTATCACTTCGCTTTTATAAGCCCCATGTATATATCATTGTATCAAACATACTATGTATCATAACTCACCTGACCTCATTGGTTACATAAGTAATCCGTCCAACTTACCTGCGAAATTGAATGTCACAGGGAAAAAATAGTGGTTTAATAGAGCTCACCATCCAACTGACAATAGGTGGAGTCTGTTAAATTTGTGATAATGAAAGAAAACTAAATATCAAACTGAATTAATAATAATTTGTGTGTGTTTTTTGAGAATACTTTGGTCGGAAATACGCGAAGAAACTTGTGGCTCTTTAAAAGTAAAAAATTTATAAACACGTTATAAGACCGCCACAAAAATATGTAATTTAATCGGAGAACTGCGTTCGGATGCACGGCGTTGCTCCTTGTGGTGGTCGTTGCCCTGGTGTTGCGTCGCGAGCCGAACAGGGGGTTGAGTACAGCGCAGGAGGGCCCATTCACTCGTTTCAGGCACAGCACACAGTCCAAGCTGCCACACTGTACACTTTCTGTCCTGTATCGCCCTGGACACAGCAAGAGCGTTCAGCACAGCTCACTTGTCTCGTGCGCCCCGTCACGTATTTACTGCGACTCGGTAAACCACACTCGTCCATCTCGGCGGTCAGTTGAGGTGTAGTTTTTCCACTCCAGCATATTTGGCTTCATGCTTTAATTTACTGACTGATAGTGAAGAAGCGGTGAAAGCGTATCTGAGGTTGTGTCTCCATCAACGGAGTCAAATCTTCTGCAGGGACGGAATCAACAAACTGGTCTCTCGCTGGTAGAAACGTGCTTGTCGCCAGGGTGACAGTGTTGAGAAATAAACATATGAGCATGAAAAATGAAGTTGTTGAATGTTAATAAAGTTTGTTTTATTGAAAAGTTTTAAAAATTTTCACATACAAAAATCCGGGGATATTACTTTTCAGCATACCCTCATATTTCACTTCGTTGACTTTATTAATTTTTGTTCCTTGCTTATAAACGGCATGCTTTCTCTGCTGACCACGAATGTAGTTTTCTAAAATATATTGTAAATCGACCTCCTTGCACACTTTTTTCAGTACATAAACTTTTTGAACCGCTGCCGCTAAATACCTACCCCCTACATTTGATCGTAGACTGATGCTTCTCTCAAAAAGTTATGTTCTCTCGTCCTTATTTCTTTGTCCAGAACAGATACACAAAGAATCGTGAACAGTCCTTAGCGCAGGACAGAGTTCGTCATGTATTTCTACCATACTTTTTATTCTCACGTTCATCAAAGTCACAATTATCATTTCAATTTTCTCACAATCAAATCCACTATTCTGTAGGGTTATTAACAAAGAGCATCTGTTAAGTGTGTTGTACTCTTCAAGTACACAAATTTATCGTTGTTGTAGTAGCTTTAGCCGTATAATAGCATTAAAATTTAAAATCATAACTGCACAAAATCGATTCGGAATCTACACTGACGTTTCCTTATTTGTTTGACCATTAATAGCCGCGCGGTTTGAGGCTCTATGTAACGGATTGCGCGGCCCCTCCTGCCGGAGGTTAGAGTCTTCCCTCGGGAATGGGTGTGTGTGTGTGTGTGTGTGTGTTGTTCTTAACATAAGTTAGTTTCCGTTAGTTTAAGTAATGTGTATGTCTAGGAACCGATGAGCTCAGCAGTTTGGCCCCTTAGGAATTCACACGCATTTTTTAACCATTAATATGTCTATTGTATGACTTGAAGCATTAAAGATCATACAGACTTAGGAGTAATAGGGAGAATGTTTGCCTCTAGGAGGGTGAGAGACCTTGGAATGGTCACAAGACTTGATAGCCTGATAATGGGGGCAGTCGATAGTATACAGGGCATGGACACCCGAACCATGGGACACTCCATCCCCAACATAATGTGGGCAGCGAGCACTTCATGTACCATCATGTAAAGCTTGTATCGAAAGTTCCTCGATTCAGTCAAATTGTGACATCCACAGTCACAGCTGACTGCAGGAATAGTCGTCAACTACGGCTGATTTTAACATAGCCGGAGGACAATGCAGAGAGTGACTCATTAATTCAATGCTAGACAGAAGAACCAGTGAGGAGTACCAACACTGTATAGTACCAGCTTTGAAGTATTACCCGCAGAAATCACAATCTACACATGCACTACCCAGCCGTTTGCCTTAAGTCATTTAGGGAAACAAGGCATTTAAATTTGGATGGCTGGATAGAATCTGAAGCGCCAGCCTCCTGAATGAATAATTGTACATGTGGTTGCCAGACGACACAGCACTCTGAGATTAACATCGGAGCTGAGACATGGCCATTGAATGCTCAAATTGTGTAAGCTGTTCACTAGGGCTGATGCATCACCACTGAATTGCGGCCTTTGGAAAGTCAGCTTATATCAGTGGATTTTCTCATTTGCAGCTCGTGTCTTCACTATTATGACTGCCCATTCGTCTCTGTTCCGCTTACATTATTTCCTTACGGCCTCATGTGTCCAAAATACCATTACCTCGCGCTGGGCAGTGGTCATAACATTTTGGCTATCAGTGTACGACCGTCTCACATGTCGCTTCGCCCTAGTTAGACTCTGGCTCACCATACAGGCGATAGCCGCTCAATGATTATGACTCCACAGAGACAGTAATCGGTACTATCTACACAATGGCCCGCCGACAACTGAAAATTGAAAGTGGTGTCCTAAGAGACAACTTATTGTCACTGTGTATTGAATCTGTGAAGGTAATTAGATGGTACTCTAATCACAGAAAATAATAGTCCTATGTAATTGGCTGGCATTCAGTATATTTTCTGACCGAAAGTAATTCAAATTTTGACTAACATTTTCAGTAAGAACAAAGAACTAAAAGGCATCGAAGCTTTTCGTAATGGAGTCCTTCTATAAAAGTTTCTCCTTCAAATCATGTCAAATCTGAGTTAAAAACTCTAGCCATCGAAGATAATCAACATTATCGCCATGAGGACTGTCTGCAGAGAGCAACGTCTCTCTTCTTCACAGTGGCGTTCAAACTTTTCATTAGTCATGAGGTGTTGGTCGCTGTTGTAACTTCTGTTGGCAGAGTGATGTCACGTAGAGGGTATGATTCGCAAGCACAAATTTTGGAAATTGACCGTGAGGTGGTGAAGCTGCGACTGAGGGGCTGTAGGGGAACGGATACCACTTGCAGCACCATCTACCCTCTAAAAAATTTTTGCTTTTATTTGCTTGACGACGCTTGGTTTCAAGCACTCGTTACCAGGCAGTCTCAGTGTGTACCTTCCGTCGGTGTTAAAATTGTTGGTGCGCAAGCTAACGTCTACAGCTTCTATTGTTTCAGAGAGCCAGTTCTTTAGTGGGTGTGAGGAACCCCTTATTTTCAGATAAAAGGGCACTTTTCTTTATTTCCGGTTTTGATGTTTCACGTATATGAAGTGAACGTATCAGCACTGCCGTACGTACGGAGTAAGGAGCGAGCGTTAGGTTCCCTTGCTAGCAGAGGTGGTTGGCAAACTGGCTCTTTCAAAGCCAGTGGTATGAGGTGTCGATGCAGTAATCATTTATTCTGGCAGGAGTAAAGTAATTGTTATTAACAAATATTTGCTAATAAAAGTTTCCTTTTGCCACTTAGGCATTAGGAGTAGTCTACGTATTATAAATACTATCTTTCACTGATTTTGCAGGGCCAGGAAACGTTGATATTAACAAATAAAAGCATAACTTCGGCATGACCGAAGATGTACTATCTTATGCGAACTATACCGATTGTACGCTCAGTCTACAGTCGTCGGCAGGAGGCTTTCATGTCTAATTAAGCGTTGACGATGCTTTCGTACCGCTAGTAGTCAGCTTATAAACAGTGCGAACAAGTTCATTTTACGGTGTTTATTAAATAAAAGCACCATAGTGGGTCCCGTCTAAAAATTATTTGCACAAAAATAAATTCTTCCCGCTCCATTACGTAAAACAAAGACAGTAGTATTGCACTTTCAGAATCCGACGGCACTGCTACGGCTCTGTAAGCAGACATAAAACTAAAAGAGGATCACCACAGAACTGGAAGGACTCCTACACGGCGGCTCAGTACGTCAGCTCAAGGACGGACTAGATTAATTATCGCAAAACTCGGGTGGGAAAGCGTGTCCAGTTATAATGTGCGCCCATTATACCACTATCTACGGACTCACCGGCTAAACTGGGGCATTTCTGGATGTTTTGTGCAGGTGAGGGTACTAGACGGAGGAGAGGGGGGGGGGGGGGAGGCAGAGAATCTTCGTATTCTCAAATTTTATCTTGATGCGCTTGCAAGAGGTTGTGTTCCACTATTATACTATTATTGATTTTTCAACATTTTTACACTTCATGTGCCATCTACGGCCAGCGCAGCACTCAGCTACTGTACATTGACGATTGTGTACCCCAGTAGTCCAGTTATAATGTACGACCATTATACCACTATCTAAGGACTCACCGGCTAAACTGAGGCATTTCTGGATGTTTTGTGCAGGTCAGGGTTCTAGACGGAGGAGAGGGGGGAAGGCACATTCGCATGGCAAGTTGTAAAGATCAGGTCAGATTAGTGTCCTAATATCAATTTCACCTAACAGGCGCTCTGCCTTCCTATGGGTAGCTCCGCAGAATGAAAGAAATGCTGTGGGTTTATATACTTCAGTTTAATGGGTGGATTTGTGCCCATGTGCAATCGAAAGCAGCTCTAATTTTATATGGTTTATATGACTTTTTCCTTGCATACATTCTTAAGATGTTTTAACTTTCATTCTAGTTTATCGTGAACTGAAACTGTTCGCTACGTGTATAATAGAATGCAGGGCATAATGCTTGTAAGGTGAATGGAGCAAACTATGCCCATTTATTTTTTCTTTTTACATAGCCATCTTATTCATCGATTGTTAAATCTATTCATAATTTACAGATAATGAAACATTTTTAAATTTACGACGTGGATGTTTGTATCCTACATTTTGCTGACGACCAAGTAATGATTATTCAGAACGAAAGTGACTTACAAGAAGCTGTCTTTAAAAAAAATAGTCAGAGAATATAATCTGGACGTCTCCGTTACAGAGACATAATCAATGGCATTTTTAGGACACGATCTAATGCGAATTAAGAATGAAACTGAGAAGCAGATCACAGAGCAAGTTAGTACATGTAAATATTTAGGGTGCCGTATTACTTATAGGTCAAACAATTAAACACAAAATAAGTTAGACCTTTTTCACTATTTCTGTTCAATTTTACGCAGAACATTGGAAAAGAAAGTCTGCAAAGATATTCTACCAAAGTTGTAGAAGGTTGTGGCTATACCAGCACTGCTTGATGGTTTTGAAAAATTCACTCTTAGGAAGAGAGATGAAAAGAGAACAAAAGCGTGTGAAATGAATTTCCTTATATACATGATTGGATATACTTTGATGGATAAAAAGAGAAATGATGGTAACCGAGCGGTACTGAAAACGCAGAACATAATTGACATAATAAAACATTATCATTTAAGATGGAAAAACATATAACCATATGCCAGCTGCAAGAATTACTAAAGCCATAAAACAATTTCAGCCAGGAAGCAAAAGATCTTAAGTGAGACCAACGAGGAGATGTCCTGAACAATTTTGAAGGAGACGGAATGGTCCAAAAAGTCCAGTCCTTGATGTGGATATAGACTTAGAGGGAGATGTATTGGTTTCTCCGTATTTAGTTTACTGCAATTAATCAAAAGAATTTTACACCAGAGACTCTCATTTTTATTTATAAAACATCTTTTGTAGTCATTCGTGTTCCTGCGTCTTGCTCAGATATACTGCGAACCGCTGCTTCTTTCCTCTTGCTTAATGGAGGTTGCCGAAAGAAAATTCTTTGCACACATACACTTGGCAGTTTCTGCCCTTTCGCATTTTCTCTTCCTCTCCATTGCCGTTACTCACACATTACCTAGCTTTTGGAAACAGAACAGTAGTTTTGTGTGTTCTCACTCAGCGCACTATTACAGTGTAAATTCTAAAACACCGGTGAACCTGGCGTGGTACAGGGAAGAGGTGGGCGTCCTATCCCGCTAGAAGTCACTGATGAGGTTGCTGTTGCTATAACTGACAATGCGGCACGTTATCCTGGTAGTGCTAGTTTTTGAGCAGTATCAGGAGAATTGTCCACCCCTGGTCAAAAGTACGGAATGTTTTGCAGCCTGTATTACAACCGTACGCTACAAGCTCCAGACGGTGCAGTTACTGAAACCTCATGATCCACAGCAACGTTCTGAATCTGCTCTTCGGTTCTCAACACAGATCGAAGTGGACGACATGTGTCCAGGCAATTTTCTATGTCGAGGCACATCTGACTCTACGGGGTGCAGTGAGTACACAGAACCACCGGATTTGGTGTACTGTTAAACCGTGTCTTGTGCACCAAGAACCATTGCTCTCGCCGTACGTGACTACGTTGTAAAATCCTCAAGCATCTTGATTCTCGGCCCTTTGTTCTTCGAAGATAATACACCCAGAGGGCTTGCCAGGTATGCCGCGCCGCCTAAACGTTAAAGAGACCATTCTGTGTGGCAAGTGATTTCTGCTTCGGAAGAGCGCAGCCGTGTTGAAACCACTGTTTGCACTCAAAATGGTGCAGGACCTAACGTGGCTCGCCCAGCGAAAGATCTGCTTAATGGAACCTTAGACGAATGTGTTATCTGCAAATGTTCAAATGTGTGTGAAATCTTATGGGACTTCACTGCTAAGGTCATCAGTCCCTAAGCTTACACACCACTTAACCTAAATTATCCTAAGGACAAACACACACACCTATGCCCGAGGGAGGACTCGAACCTCCACCGGGACCAGCCGCACGGTCCATGACTGTAGCGCCCTAGACAGTTCGGCTAATCCCGCACGGCGGTGTTATCTCCAGAGGTTTTCTAGAAGCAAGGCTTGCACAATTACCTGATCTGAATCCATAAGACCTCTGGCTCAGGGATACCTACATGAGCTCTAGAACTCGTTAACCAGGGACACTTTCGGTCTCTACCTGATCAGAAGGAAACAATACAGGAACAAGTTGTTCTGATTCCAAGGGAACCGCTGGGAGCAGTTGTTGATCTCACCACTTTACGGATGAAGCTTCTTGCCGGCGTCTACAGTGCTCATATTGAACAAACTGTGTAAACAGCGGTTAATAATAGAATGAACATTATGCCTTTCCTTCCTGTTTGACCTTTCCTACCCATGTTCCGTTCCTAATCCATTACATATGGAAACACCTCTATGCGTGTTTCCTGGATTTACGGCGCCAGATTTGGCCCTGGTGGCCAAAATTGGAACTAATTTTTTCCAGTGTTAATCGGTTTCTCAGTAACGCATTAGCACATCTACAAAGTTTCACTGTCATGCCATAGTTACAGACCTCACTAGACTTCTGTGAGTAGCTGCACTTCTGCTAGAACCACCCAGTAGTTGGCCTTTCCAGGTGTGTCCTGCCTATAGGTCTGCAGCCACAAACCTTCACTGGCTATACAGTTACATGTCGATCAGATGGTCATTGCTAAGCTTTTTATGCTCACTCCTTTTGGCCATTATGCACAGCATATTTAATTCTTGTATTACCTAGAATATCTTATCCAGTAGACAACGATACTTAAGATTCCATTTCTTAAGAGTCCATGTTTCACTTCCGTGTAACTTCCCTTCTTCGCCTCTTCTTCAGTTTTCTGATCTTTCGGATACTTGACATATGTCCATAGAGAGACTGTTAAATCACGTCTTATGAATTGGGATTCCGACAGTTCCTGAAGAGTACGATCGTCAAGTACTACTTTGAAACAAACTTAATTTATTGACTTCTTTTAATTTTCGAGCAGCCCAGGCCATAGACTGTAAACATTAGGTGCCACTCACCATCGCTTCTGTTGTACATCTGTTTTCAACATACTGCACTGTTATGTTTATGAAGTACATAACAATAAATACAATTCGTCTTTCGTTGCTGAATATTTTATTTCCAATCAGATAGGTTCCACGTATTAGTTAAGTACAAAGAAATATTTTTTAAGTAATCTTAATTTGTTATGAGGCATGCGGTGTTTCCTCTCTGCACATAACTGAAATATGAACTCAGAGAGATTTACTGTAATTATTAATAGTAATATGTAAGAAAATTAAGGACGGTGTCATAATTCAAGTAAAACACTATCGTTGTTACGTTCTACAGCTACCACTGGAGGTCGTGTATATAAACATGAAAGGATCAGCAGGAACCCTGGCATACTACCTTTTTAGACGAACGGAAAAAATTGTGTGAATACAGGACGTATACTTTACTTTTTATTGCACATGTATCTGGTTGACGCGCTGAAGACGCCCTGAAGATCCCCATAAAAATCTTCATAAAGAATCGAAAAAGTACCCTGAGGCCCAGCAAAGAGTGAAACAGATGTAGGAGGCACGCTGCTAGTGCCGTACGTACCATTCCTCAGCTCAGAACGCTAAGACCGAATCTGCCACACAGTATGAGAATGGCCCTGGCGTTAATGGAAAACAACTCTGGTAGTTACTGCTTTACGGCCGTCTTCACTGCGTCTGAGGCCGCCAGTGTCCCAGACACCGCCCCCCCCCCCTCCCCCCCCCCCCCTCTTCACCATAGTTGGTCACGTGTCCGGCCCCCGGCACAGTGTTGAGCGGTTTTAATTACGCGCTTTCATGGCTGCTGGGACGACTTGCTGAAAAGCGGGTACTCTCACGGACGCGCTAATGGAACACTGCCCCAGCCCCATCCCCATCCCCTCCCTCCCTCACTCGGACGCTTTTATCAGGCAGAAAGCCGATTTGTTAGGCAGAGCCCGTCCGGCTTACGGGGTCTGCGCTCCTCCTCCCCGCTGTTATGTTTGCTTTATTTTTACTATTTCGGTGGTTGCGTTTTATAACACTCCAGCGGCGCGGAAAGGCAGCAAAGCATGAGCCCCGCTGCTTTACTGCCAACGACCATTCGCCGCCGAAAACAGCCCAATAAAAATGCCGCGTAAATCTTGGCGCTGCAATCGGATTAGTGGTTGTCCATCAAGCGCGTCGCGCAGACTGCACAATGTAGTATGATCGACTGCGTGGCAAGGTGTGCTGCTCCGGTGTCGAGGAAAGCCTTTCGCGCAGGTCAAAACAGTAATTTTCTATTCCGTCCTGTGCGTGCTGACAGCTTTGGTCTATTACTGAGACTAATTCAACTATATACAGAAAAATCGGTTTACATGCTTTTTCTTGTGTGAATATACCAGCACAGATGTGAAAATCCACGAGTAATTTCAGGCACCCCTGATATGACTTATACCAGTAGACAGTGTGAGAGTAAAATTTCTATATTATCTAAAGGTTAACATCGGATATGGCAAAGCGGAAGAAACAGCAGCCGCTAAGTCACTACGTGGACGAAATTATCTGCTGAGTGATCGTGACAGACAGTCATCGAACAGAACTGTGACGAAATACACTACTGACCATTAAAATTGCTACACCAAGAAGAAATGCAGATGATAAACGCGTATTCATTGGACAAATATATTATACTAGAACTGACATCTGATTACATTTTCAGGCAATATGGGTGCGTAGATCCCGAGCAATCAGTACCGGAACAACCACCTCTGGCCTTAATAAAGGACTTGATACGCCTGGGCATTGAGTCAAACAGAGCTTGGATGGCGTGTACAGGTACAGCTGCCCATGCAGCTTCAACACGATACCACAGTTTATAGAGAGTAGTGACTGGCGTATTGTGAAGAGCCAGTTGCTCGGCCACCATTGACCAGACGTTTTCAATTGGTGAGAGATCTAGAGAATGTGCTGGCCAGGGCAGCATTCGAACATTTTCTGTATCCAGAAAGGCCCTTAAAGGACCTGCTACATGCCGTCGTGCATTATCCTGCTCAGATGTAGGGTTTCGCCGATATCGAATGAAGGGTAGAGCCACGGGTCGTAACACATCTGAAATGTAACGTCCACTGTTCTATGTGCCCTCAATGCGAACAAGAGGTGACCGAGACGTGCAACCAATGGCACCCTATAACATCACGCCGGTTGATACGCCAGTATGCCGATGACGAATACAGGCTTCCAGTGTGCGTTCACCGCGATGTCGCCAAACACGCATGCGACCATCGTGATGCTGTAAACAAAACCTGGATTCATCGAAAAATGACGTTTAGCCATTAGTGCACCCAGGTTCGCCGTTGAGTACACAATCGCAGGGGCTCCTGTCTGTGATGCACCGTCAAGGGTAACCGCAGCCATAGTCTCTGATAGTCCATGCTGCTGCAAACGCCGTCGAACTGTTCGTGCAGATGGTTGTTGTCTTTCAAACGTCCCCATCTGTTGATTCAGGGATCGAGACGTGGCTGCACGATCCGTTACAGCTAAGTGGATAAGATTCCTGTCATCTCGACTGCTAGTGATACGAGGCTGTTGGGATGCAGCACGGCGAACCGTATTACCCTCCTGAACCCACCCATTCCACATTCTGCTAACAGTCATCGGATCTCGACCAACGCGAGCAGCAATGTCGAAATACGATAAACCGCAATCGCAATAGGCTACAATCCGACCTTTATCAGAGTCGGAAACGTGATGGTACGCATTTCTGCTCCTTACACGAGACATCATAACAACCTTTCACCAGGCAACGTCGGTCTACTGCTGTTTGTGTATGAGAAATCGGTTGGAGAATTTCCTCATGTCAGCACGTTTTCGATGTCGCTACCGGCTCGAAACTTGTGTGAATATTCTGAAAAGCTAATCACTTGCATATCACAGCATCTCCTTCCTGTCGGTTAAATTTCGCGTCTGTAGCACGTCATGTTTGTGGTGTAGCAATTTTAATGGCCAGTTGTTTATAATAGGACGTCATATGCAAAAGTCACAACAGAACTGGAAGTCTCACTCACAAACACTGCCAGCAGCACGAATGGACCTCCATAAATAGGTAATTTCAGGGGGAGCTGGAATTTGAGATCTACGAGCTCACCAGCGAAGCAAATTATCATAATCGGTAACGAAACCATAAATGCTGGATTAATTCAACGGAAGATATTCACTTGGTCGAATGAGTCGTGTTTAAACTGTTTCCAACTTCTGGCCGGGTTTATGTCCCTAGAGTGAAATATGGCGGAAGTTCGTTTATGATTTGGTCAGCCATATCGTGATATTCCTTGGACCCCATTGTTAGTCTGCAAGGTCGCACTACTGCCAAGGGCTATGTGACCATTTTGCCTAATCAGATCAATCCTACTGTACATTGTTTGCTCTCCAATGGCGATGCTGTGTTCCAAACCGACAGGATCCCGATTCCTACAGCTCACAATGTTTAGAACTGGGTTGTGAGCCACGGGCTTCAATTACCGCATTTCCCTTGGCCACGACAGTCACCTGTTCTCAAAGTTCTTCCGCCTTCCTTTGTGATCTACTTTAGGGAAAAGGGTGCCCAATCGCTATCCACTTCCACCTCCTTTATTTGAACTTACCACTATTCTGCAGGAAGAAATTAACATATTCGCTGCAGCGAAAGGAAGTTATTGTGAGAATAAACTCTATGGGCGATGCTGCTCTTTGCTTGTATCCCATCCTGGACACTGGAATAATAATATTCTAGGAGCCGGTCGGGGTGGCCGATCGTTCTAGGCGCTGTAGTCTGGAACCGCGCGACCGCTGAGGTCGCAGGTTCGAATCCTGCCTCGGACATGGATGTGTGTGATGTCCTTAGGTTAGTTAGGTTTAAGTAGTTCTATGTTCTAGGTTACTGATGACTTCAGAAGTTAAGTCCCACAGTGCTAAGAGCCATTTTTGAATATTCTAGGAAAATGAAACGCCTGTAGCTTTCCTTATGATCTTATTTACTGTGTAGATACCAGTCTCGGCACTTCAATGCGCCCTCTTCAGGCCGTAATTGATGCTTAAGGGATTATCACGATCCATATATACACTGTATCACCGGTCAATATAACTGTTTTACGCAAACTATCTGTAACTGTGGCTCAGCACTCCAGCCATCATTTGGAGTCAGCCGGTAGTTGATGATCGGAGTACTGACACCACACTTACAGATAGCCTGCGGAATTCAGTTATATTGGCCACTGATGCAGTGTACACTAAGTGATCAAAAGTATCCTGACTCCTGGCTGAAAATGACTTCCAAATTCGTGGCGCTCTCTAATGCTGGAACTCAATGTCATGTTGTCCCACCCTTAGCCTTGATGACAGCTTCCACCCTCGCAGGCATACGTTCAGTCAAGTGCTGGAAGGTTTCTTGGAGAATGGTAGCCTATTCTCCTTGGACTACTGCACTGAGGAGAGGTATCGATGTCGGTCGGTGAGGCCTGGCACGAAGCGGGCGTTCCAAAACATTCCAAAGGTGTTCTACAGGATTCAAGTCAGGTCTCTGTGCGGGCCAGTCCATTACAGTGATGTTATTGTCGTGTAACCACTCCGCCACAGGCCGTGCGTTATGAACAGGTTCTCGATCGTGTTGAAAGATGCAATCGCCATCCCCGAATTGCTTTAAAGCAAGAAGGTGCTTAAAACATCAGTCTAGGCCTGTGCTGTGATAGTGCCATGTAAAACAACAAGGGGTGGAAGCCCCTCCATACAAAACACTACCACACTGTAACAACACCGCCTCCAAATTTTACTGTTGGCACTACACACGCTGGCTGATGTTCAACGGGAATTCGCGATACCCACACCTCGCCATTGTAGCGACACATTGTGTACCGTGATTCATCACTCCACACGTCGTATTTCCTCTGTTAAATCGTACAATGTTTACACTCCTTACCCCACGCGAGGCGTCGTTTAGCATTTACCTGCTTGATGTGTGGCTTATGAGAAGCCGCTCGACCATGAAAGTTTCCATTTCAACTGTCGGTGGTCTCTGTCAGTCAATGGACGAGGTCGCACTGTACGGTTTTGTGATGTACGTGTCCCTTCACGTTTTCTCTTCACTATCACATCGGAAACAGTGGACCTAGGGATGTTTAGAAGTGTGGAAATCTTGCGTACAGACGTATGACACAAGTGACACCCAATCGCCTGACCACGTTCGAAGTCCACGAGTGCGTTGAGTGCCCCAAGACCTCCAGTCAAAAAGATGGATGACTAGTACTTTTTACAATGGCTTGTGATACTGGAATCGAAAGACGTGTCGTCGGAGCGGATCTAATTCTATTGTTGCACGGCAGCCGTTACGGAATCAGAGAATTAAGTCGACTTAGAGACTGAGACATAATATCTCTTGAACACAAATACGAAAGTAGTCGTTTTTTTTAAAAAAAAAACAGAACTGTCGTATACACAAATATTTAGTCAGAGGTGAACAACTTCATTATTTCAACAACTCTGGAAATGTGTGCTTCAACTTTACATATAGGGCCTAAGCACGATTAGACATTTGTCTCTGCGACTTTATGAGTGTCAGATGGAGCCTGCACGCGGATCGGTTCTACTACTGGAATGAAATAAGTACCAGTCAGGCTAACACAAGTGTTAACATGGAAAATGCTGTGACTAAGCTGGGCTTGGAAGCGATTACGTCACTTGTAACAGAAATAGCTTCACAACAGGAAAGTATGACTCGAAATCACAGCATTGCAGAAACATCAAGGTACCGTTGGATTTACAGTAGAGCAAGTGAATACACCGATTATTACCATGGCCTCTGGCAAACTTCAATAGTGTACTAGAATTGAAGAGAAGCAAGATCAGACTTGTGTGCAACAAACCCTACAAACAACCGTAGATAACTTATCAACAGATGGTGTACCCTCCAGTACCGAATGCAAAACATTGTTGGCAGAAGTAAGGGAAGAAGTAGATGCTGATTTCGGCCAGTGAAGTCAGCAGATTAAAGAGTCGGTGAAGAAATTTTCGGCCGAGCGGTTCTAGGTGCTACAGTCTGGAACTGCGCGACCGATACGGTCGCAGGTTCGAATCCTGCCTCGGGCATGGATGTGTGTGATGTCCTTAGGTTAGTTAGGTTTAAGTGGTTCTAAGTTGTAGGGGCTTATGACCTCAGCAGTTGAGTCCCATAGTGCTCAGAGCCATTTGAACCATTTTTTTAAAGAAATTTTCACGAGATGTAGAAGAGGTCCGAGAGCCGCTGCAAACACCAAA
The DNA here is from genome assembly GCF_023897955.1 of Schistocerca gregaria. Classification (NCBI taxonomy): domain Eukaryota; kingdom Metazoa; phylum Arthropoda; class Insecta; order Orthoptera; family Acrididae; genus Schistocerca; species Schistocerca gregaria. Next base: position 455,476,426 of record NC_064921.1, on the reverse strand, counting down.
GGTAGAGAAATATAACACGCATGCCACAGGCCTCGGATGCCGGAAAAAAAGTAATAGGCAAGCGTATTAAGAATTCATGAATTGCACAGTAGGTGCTGCTACATGTGTGTTGTCACCGAGAAACCAATGCCTAACGTAGACAGTTTCAACAGTCACTGAAGACAGAAAATCTATGAAACCGGTTGTTTTCATACGAGGATTTCGTGGAGATTTGTCAATAAAGATCCGTTACGTGTACTACAATCAAAATTGCCAGTCGAGATTAGGGACAAACTCACCCATGCTAATGAGGACAATGTCGAAGAGTCCTTGTCAGAACTAGATTCTATAGATCTGATCCAACAGGACATTAAAGTCAGACAAGGACCAATAAATAATAAATAATATGCCCGGTCCTAGCCAGTACAGCAGTCGTGTGTATAATTATAACCAAATGAGTGGTCAAATGGTTAACATCAGTAACTATAATCCGCCACAAGATCACCAGTACCGAAATAATGGTAATTACCGCAACAACCGAGCAAATGGAAATGGTTCTGGTTGTAGACCAAATAAGACTAAGAATAGTCGGTTATACCAAGAGTTGGTTGGTTGGTTGTTTGGCGAAGGAGACCAGACAGCGTGGTCATCGGTCTCATTGGATTAGGGAAGGATGGGGAAGGAAGTCGGCCGTGCCCTTTCAGAGGAACCATCCCGGCATTTGCCTGGAGTGATTCAGGGAAATCACGGAAAACCTAAATCAGGATGGCCGGACGCGGGATTGCACCGTCGTCCACCCGAATGCGAGTCCAGTGTCTAACCACTGCGCCACCTCGCTCGGTACCAAGCGTTGAACACAGTGTACGGGAACAACAATAATAAGAACCATAACCACTAGTGGAATGAGACAGATGCCACAACCACAGCCAATGGGTGTGAACTGGCGGGAGTGGACGCCAATAGTTATGGATGCGACGGGGAGCAGTGCTCCCAAACAGGGCACTGTTCCGTTAAACTAAGTACGGCCACATCGTGTCCCAGAGGAGCGGTCGATGGGGACGATAGGGGCTATCAGCAGAAGGTTAACTTATCTCGATATAATGAAAGTGATAACTTGGAAGAAGAGCTCTGTGCGGATACTAACCAATGTAGTGGATATTATCCAGCAGTAGCAACTTCCACAGTGAAAGTGACAGTGGGAGAATCCCAGTTATTGTGGTGTTGTATGAGGGCTAACCAGTTATTGCAATCTCTCGCAGTTTGTTTGACAAATTATCGCTGAAGAAATTGTCGCCTATCCCTCCAATGCACGACCGTAGGTGCAGTTGGCAGCCGATCACTATTAATTTAGGAACGATGTGGTAGTTGAACTTGAAAATGTAGTGATGAAATGCACGTTCCTTGTCATAAATAAATTATTAGTCGATTGTATCGTTGGCTAAGAAACCATTTATGAGAAGGAAGGACATATTAACTTCTCGACAGGCAAATTTCTATTTAAGGTAGACGGTGCCGAAGTCTAATTAGAACGAAATCCAATTAGACCTTCTCAGGAAGAGGAGCAAGAAGGGTCGATACTGCAGAGGGGCACACATTAAATTGATTACGGGCAGTGGCCATAATTACTCGATGTGTATTAACAAGGATAACACGCCGTTTGAACAACACTCGTTAATCAAGACCAGAAGGATCAGTTAGCCAATTCAGTTAACACTTAATATGAAGTCTATGAGGAAAGGTGGCTGTGTAAAGGGATATAGGAGCCAGCATAAAGTTTACCCTTGTAAGATCTTTTGCCACAGTTTTTACACAATGCACTGCAAACTCAAATCTGTGGTAGAGAGAGAGATCAACCGAATGGTTTTATGGCGCTTAATTGAGGCTTCGAATGGCTATTACTGTAGCCCGCTCTTCGTGGTGCCGAAGACTGACGGCAAAGGTCTCCTAGTATTCGGCGCGTGGGTGATAAACATCATAATCGTTCTAGTACGTACACATCCAGAGAAGATTGATGAGTTAATTCAAAACTTTCATAATGTACAGTACTTGACCTGTATAGACATGCATACCTGTAATGGCAGATTAGCCTTGATTAGCTTCCACGAAAGAAAACAGCACTTTTATAAGCAGGACGAAGGTGCCACTTTAAGGTTCTCTCTTAACGTAAGCACCGGAGTATTCATCCAAGCTTTGTGTTATTGTCGGGACCAGCTTCGAGAAGTCGCTTGGCACTCTTTGAGGACGATCTGTTAATAGCAACAGTCACCTGGAAGGAACACATACAGCTATTAAACAGAGTACTGGAGGCTTTTAGAGAAACTGGAGTGACAGTTAATTTTTAAAACTCACACTTTGCCATGGAAAAGAAGTTTTTTTCGATATCTGATTAATGTGAAAGGAATTCTGCTCGAATTAGGAAAGATTCCCGCGATTAAGATATTCCCCACCCTACGAACAAAAAGAACAATTGAGAGGGTATCTAGGGATCACCTGGCTCTTTCGAAGTTTCCTGAAGGATCAGTCGCTTAATGCTGAAGCATTGTTGAATGCCGCCTGTCACAGGACGAGCTATTGTAATTAAGCACTTCATGCTATCAAAAAGACACTGATAGAGTCCAAGCAGTTATATCACCGAGGCATGTACAACATTTTGATCTGATGACAGGTGCCTTTTCAGTCGCATTAGGAGACTGCCTATTCCAGACGGAGATAAGAGATGGAAAGCCAAAGTTTTGTCCGACAGCATTTGCCAGCAGAACATTGTCGCCTTGCGCAAAGTTGGAACTACAACAGAGCAGCAAGCGGTGTTCTGTCGTATTGTATTGTGACCAACAAGCTCCAACGTACTTGTAAACCTGTAAATTAATGCATTCCAGGTTGGCAAGATGGATTTTGTCACTGCAAGAACACAGTTTTAAAATCTATATTTAAGCGGAAAGGGGAATACAGTAGCGTATACCCTATCGAGACTCCCCGAAGGGCTAAGTCTGAAAATATCTGTGGTTGAACAAGTGAGTGATATCCTTATCTTGTTGATGTTGAATCAGGCAAACAGGAGACATCATCTGAAACTTTTCTGGAGTATGGCTGTACTGCAAGAACAAGACGACCGTTGGTCAAAGGTTAGGCAGTCGCTGGAACACCAACAAGAGTAGAGACCGCATTTCTCGAGAGTACGAAAAAGAACTTTGGTATACTTGCCACATTTGGGGCCGTTGTGGTGCACGCAACATTAGAACCTATTACTACTTTCCTGATATCAGGAGGAAAGTGTTGAAAGAAGTCAAGTCGTGTCAAACATGTCACAAAATGAAAGTGAATAACCGACTGCACGCCGCGCGGTTTGGCTGCACGGTTTAGGTGCCATGTCACGGATAGCGCTGCCCCTAGCGCCGGAGGTTCGAGTCCTCTCACGGACATGGGTCTGTGTGTTGTTCTTAGCGTAAGTTAGTTGAAGCAGAGTGTGAACCGATGACCTCGGCAGTTTGGTCTCTTAGGAATTCAGACACTATTACAACCCATAATACCGGACAAGCCCCTGGTCATCGGATGTGTGGACGTATGTGGGCCCATACCAAGGGACAGAGATGCATGTAGGTACATCGTAGCAGTCTTTGATTTATGTCAATGTGTACTTGTTGAAGACAGAAATTTGTGTATTCTGAAACCATTGTTCGACGTCTTCATGTTGCTATTTGGAAAACCACATGATGCAGTTTCGGACATTACAGCAAATTTCACAATTTTTTGCTAGGCGACTCTCAATCACAAGAGAAGCCATCAAGCAGTTACTAACGTCCAGGTATTACCCCGAAGAGAACTTAATTTAGGCAGTTTTCTGGGGATTAAGTGTAGTGTCCATACTGCCGCAATAGGCAGGTAAAATGGATTGACTGCTTGACAAAGTCCGAATAAATTGTGGACCACTTAGCAAGTACGACAATCCAGTTCACACCAGTGGAGCTGATATCTCGGCAAAAAGAGAGGAATGAAAGGTGCTAATGATAAAGGGGATACAAGTGAGAGTCCTCGGTGGGAGGAGAAAGTGAAACAAGCCTTAGGTAATCTTACCGAACATGCTCAAGTTCGGAAGTAGGCCAATGGTAATAGGAGATTGCAGATGCTAACATTATGGGTGAGCAAGCGCTCTTGTAAGCTCATTTGAAATCTTCACTCTTAACGATAAGAAATAAGAAATGGCAAAAATTATATGGTGGTCCACTTGTAATCCTAAGAATTCCACATCCTGGAGCTTACTTAAGCTGTTGAGGAACAGACCGGGTAAAAGATTGTACTCCTATTAGAATATAAAGCGATATTTCTCCAGAGGAGATGATTTTCACATGAAATGTAAATATTAAGACTTTTTTGTGAATAATAGATTCAAGAAGAAGTTTTATGTATGTTTTCTCTGTAGTAGGCAAGTGTATTATTGTGTCCTCAACTGTTAAAGAAACGTGAGGATAATTTCTGATTTGAGTGTATTTATGTGAAAATGTGTTCTAATCCTGATTACTTTTGTTACAGAGATGACAGTTTATAATAGTCATACATTTTATTTCAGTTGGTGATTGATGATTTCTACGTATAGTGTTAAGTTTCTATTTATGAGCAAGGATCGCCAGATTAGTTATATATACCCAGTAATGGTGTGTCGAACAATTTCAGTTTCGTGGATCTTGACAACACATAATTGAAATGTTATAATTCTGTGCTACAAGTGTGGTGTGTCATGAATTTAATCCATATTTTACTGTCATGAATCATTAAACTGTATTAGTAAGGCAGCTGGTACAGGGATTTATAGTGAGGAATGTTGGCTAAAATCTTGCGCTGAGAGAATATATATGTATTCGAGCCTTCAGTTCATACGTAGCCAAGAGAACATACAATGAAACTTACACGAAAGATGGGAGAGACTAACGTTCTGAAATATTTGTACCATAAACTGCAATAATGCGGCTGGACGTAATGACACGAATGACTATGAACTTCCAGGAAAGGAATAGCATTGTCTATAGTGGCGGTGTGAACCTTCAATTCGAACATAAAGTGAAATAAAAGAAAGACCTAGTTATCGAAACGCACGAATTATGAATATGCCAGTCGACTGTGGAAGACCTGGGATGAGATTTTAACTGTTGTGATTAGTAAAAGAAGTGGATGTACCTTAGATTCCGTATACAATCTATGGTATTCGTGCGGAAAATCGTCTGGTGCTGCTAACTAAATAGTGATGTAAAACCCCAATCGACTTCTGACAATCTTCAGATCTATTATCATTTGTAAATTACGTTTCTCATTCGATATGGCACCAAACGGCAACAATGTCACAACTCTGGAATAATTCGTTTCCTTTTCAGGAACTGACTCACTGATTTTGTCTAATCGTTGGTTCCATGCACCCCATCCCTTAAAACGCCGAGCTTTGATGATGAACCCAGGTTCTTGTGCGGCCAACTTGCTTCTTCACCAAAAGGGACTTCCCTTATTCGCCTTCTAGACCCTCGAGATCTTCATCTTCCCTTCACAACCGTCGCACTGTTTCGCCCACGGCGCCTTCATGTCCTACCGATGAGTTCAAGAACAGCATTTTGAACATTCTTAATTAGACCCAACTCTCACAGTGTACGTGAATGGACAGTAACGAATGCCATAAAAACTTCTCTGACTATACAAAGGACAATTATTGTAATGTAATACCAGTAGGTTTGTAACAGTGATTTCAACGTTAACTTTTTCTTCAGTTGAAAACTTATCACCTGATTGTTTTGTCAATCCGTATGATGGTGATTGGTTTGGACTCAGACAGTCAGAAGGTTCACGAATATTTCTCGTGGTTTTCCGTGGTTTTCAGGTGAGACCTGTCCAGATGGGGAGACCTTAAAGATAACCCCTTAATGTTTGAATAAAAGTTTACATGAATGAAAAAAAATAATGGCACTGAATAAATACGCATAGCAGTCAGGAGATGGCTGCTCGTGCCACAAGCGTTGTTACCCTCATCTAAAATCTCTACCTACTGTCACTGACACGGAAACAGTTAAACTTTCCTTTATTGACGACACATTCACATGATGCGAATTTTCGATACTCGACATTAAAAGGTTAAATTACCATTGAAAAACTAACTGGTCTTTTGTACTCGAACGTCTTTGGTGATTGACAGCTTTTCTTATGCTACCTTTAGTGATCGCAGCTATTGAGTTCTTCGCAACATTTGATACTGAGTGCATTGCTTGTTTGTCCTTCGTCGTCCTTAGTAGTAGCGAAACGTGTTAATTAAAACAAAAATTCGCTAGCACGAAAGGCATCATGTAATTGAGAGATGTGCTAATTTTGAGATGGAATGTGTACGTTACTGACATATTTGCGGCAGCGAAAGGAAGTGACTGTGAGAAAATGTGTAGGCGATGCTACTCTTTGCCGATACAGTGTCCTTCACACTGGATTAATAATTCTTGTTACTGTGGCTTGAGATACTGCTGTAGAAAGATGTGTATTTAAGCACTTTGGGGCTGTGGACCTCCACAAAAAAATTTAAAAACTTTTGTTTTATTGTTCGACATTCTTATTCCGTATTTAGCGGCAGTTTGACGAAACTTGCGAGTATGTACTGTAATTTTAAGCTTGTTTTCAGAGTCTCCTATTATAAGCTGATCATTAGCAAATAGCATCGTCATGAAAAATAACTTTTTATTGTGTCATTTAATGTAACCATTAATTGTTTTAGCATGCGGTTTATAACAGGAATTCAGCAAGTTTATTCCTCAGTAATTTGTGCTTTGTGATTTATCAGCTTTCCTGAAAACAGGGCATGCAACAGCTTTATTCCATTCATCTGGAATGTGTCCGCTCAGCCAGAAAAATTTCATAACATGTAGAAGTGTATGCTGCAGTCGAACAACTGCACATTTATTCAGTTCCATGTTAATATCATCAGCGCCCGACATATCTATATTTTTTTCTTTCTCAGACCACATTTTGTATTTCTTCGATTGTTATCAAATCTACAGAGTCGCTAGAAATTCTATTTATTTGTGGTTTTCCTTTATTATCAGTCTGCAAACATTTAAAATACGTGAACCATTTCTTTTCGGATATTATATTTAGCTGTAAAGCACCTCGTTTTGTTCTCAAATGCTTCTTAATTTTGTATGTTTTGTTTCATCTTCCATGAGCATTATGTTCTATTTCACTTACATATAGACTCCTAATTCCAGTTTAATTTTTTTATGTTTCTTTCTTTGACAAAGCAGATTTACATTTATAGTCCCCTGTAGTTCATATTATAAGATAATGAGAATGAATTTAGATATTCTGTCTTCTTGTCTTTTATTAGCTTGTTAACATTTTCGTTCCAAATCGCAAATCGGTAATCCCTTTTTCCTCTTTCCTAACACTTTAGTGGCTGCTTGTGGATTTTCTTTAATAATATTCCCTCTCCATTTATGTTGTTACTTACTGGTCTCTTTTGACATTTCTCATTTATAGGCTATTGTTAAAGCTCTACCTCGAGTTGTCCATGTAAATTTGTGGATGTCACGATGCTTAAAAATATGTTTGTTCTTCTTCTTGCATTCAACTTTAAGACTTAGCACTGTTATTCCTCTGTTTATAAAACGGTACGAATATAGTCTTGCTGTATATATACAGCTTTCGGCACCTGGATGGAGATTGCAGCAGCAGCTATTTGTTCTTGTGATACTCCAAAAGAGATCGTCACATAATTCTGAAATTTTGTCGTTCTAGTGACGTTAAGATATGTTTAGGGATACATAACTGTTGACTGTACTGGCGAGAGAAGGTCTGTATTTTGGAAAAGACTGTTGTGGGCAACTGTGGCGAGAAGACGTACGACGGACTCGCTCTCTGTTAATAATGTAGTATAAAACTGTGGTCCAGCAGCAGCTTATATACTTGGGAGAAACGGCCTACAGTGAAAAATGGAGGTGCTGCTAAAAGCTGTTAAAATATTTAAAGTCTACAAGGGGTGTTGATCTCGGTGTATTCTCGGTATTCCGGATTAGTTCTCAGTGTGCTTCAAATTGAGAAACTCTGAGAGTGGACAAGCACAGGCTCACCGCAGAAATTGTGTAGTTTCATTACATTTGAATGACGAAGTAGTCACTTATTCCGAGAGAACAATCTTGAATTCTGCATTTACATTATGGACAAAGTTAAAATGAACCCTTGTATGGCAGTTGTGATGGCTTTTCCGAATGACTTTATAGACTAGAGCCAATCCCAAAAGCGGTCATCCTATACTGATGACAGTAATAAATTTCTCACCTAAAAGAACTAGTTTATTCGCCTGTGTATTGTGATGATCTTCGGAATGCTGTTAATCAGTAAAAAATATATGTGTACATTTCAAATAGAGGATATGCAAAGAACGACCCCATAACAATGTACATTTATCAGATGCCATTTTCTTCATAGTAAGATGGTTTGAAGCGAAACTGCTTTTCAGATCTGTATTCGTTCAATAGGTGCTGAGACGGTTGTGAACTTATTAAATTTGCGTGACAAGGTACTCAGTGATTCCAACTGAATAATCTTACCTTGTCTATTATGTTTTCAGTTTTGGTGCTACAACAGAACTTACGGAAAGTAACACTTTTGACATAATTCGACCACACGAATAGAAAGCCATATCAAATGGTTCAAATTTCTGTGAGCACTATGTGACTTAACTTCTAAGGTCAACAGTCCCCTAGAACTTAGAACTACTTACACCTATCTAACCTAAGGACATCACACACATCCATGCCCGAGGCAGGACTCGAACCTGCGACCGTAGCGGTCGCGCGGTTCCAAACTGTAGCGTGAGATGTTTATATTCTGCCACCTCCGCGTTGCAAATGTTTTGAGTGAAACGCCCAGTCGATGCGCTGTTGTTTTCACGTCAATTCTAGCAGCATTGAGAGATGTTTAGTTCTCGGGGTTTTGTAAAATTCCTGAATTCATGTCTCGTTGCTGTGCAGCCTATGATAAGGATTGCGGAAGACTCCCAAATAAATTCCAAAGTACAGTGCAGTTTTAACACCAATATATTTTCAGGGCTCTATCCGAGCCTGGCGAACTGTACCGGTTAAATCACATGTACCCCAAGTTGACATCAAACGACACAGAGTTCGCAACAATCAACATTTGCTCGCAACCCTAGCCAAAAAAACGAGTGCCCCAAGGCGCCTGCGTGACCTCTATTTATACTTTTGTTAACAATTACCTACAATGAAAATTACAATGTTATGTAAAATCACATTTAAAAGTTAAACCGAATATGAGATACATATTGCTAAAAATTTACAATCTCAGTGCTGAACAAGGTGAACCTATTTTCAACTTAGTTACGAGTTAATATACCATTTTCTGACTAATTATGTTACAGGTAACAATTAAATTTCTAAATTTGTTTATAACAAATCAAATAGTGCCTGAGTTTTAGTGCTAACATCTATCGGAGATTCAATAAACGTGCTTTATTTATATGTTCTACTTAAATTGCTGTAGTAATTTTATAATGATAGGTTTACTGGTACATCCTGACCATGTGTTACATTTCTTTCGATTACTTACAGTATTAGTTTCACATTTATATTATGTTTCTCACATAAGAACAGTGTTAATCAGCAAAGCATCGTTTTCGAATTATATGTATACTGAAACAGTGGTTTTTCGTATGTAATTTGGAAACAGGTCACTTTACAATAGAACAATTAGGACTGGTGTTTATCTTTAATGCTCTACGAGGGATTCTGATAGGTAGCAATGAGATACAGTAATATTTCAAGCGCCTAGAACCGCTCGGTCACATCGATCGGCAAAGCCATAACAGCTATGTTGCATTATTATAGTTTTTAGCAACATATTTTCTATTGTTACCTACAATTTCTTGTTTTGAGTTGACGGGCATGAGTAATGGCGGTAAGGCGTTCATGTGTATGGATACTGTTGTGCAGTGCTGATGGGCTTAGACACATGTGTGGGTAATATCAACTGGAAGAAACAACATACCTCCCACTCTCCACCTTCGAATCAAACCTTCCCTTTAATAAACTGATAACCCCACAGTTTAAGCAAGACATGCCTCACGGGTTTTCAATTTTCATAGCAAATACATTCTACACCCGATTTACGTAACCGGTACGCAACCAAATAACACAGAGAAGTTGTCACAGGAAAAAACTAGTTACACCACTTTACCTTATTATGGTTCCTCATCAGACAGAATAGTTCTTAATTTCCGTAAAGGTAACGTTCGTGCCGTGTTCCGCAAGAACAGCAAGATAGGCAAGTAGTCGGGCACATCAACTCACGAAACAAAAACACCCACGTAATCAGGAATCCTTAGAATCAATTGTGGTGAATGTGAGAGGGGCAAAAGGGGCTGTATTTTTCCACGAGGGCAAACAAATGCACTCGAGACCTTTAAATCGTCGTTTCTTTCTCATCTGTGTAGCTAGTGGCGTAGCTCGAGTGCAATGAAGAAACTCTGGGTACTGTATAGTATGCAGAAGGGTCTATTAACAGACGCTCTAGAGGAAACACAGAATTATAGAGCTTTCAAAGTGCAACCAAAAGATCCACTTTTGAACAAGTTGATGTCAGAAATAAGAAAGTCTTAGATTGTTTTAATCATTAATTCTAATGCCCTAAATCTACACTTCTTTGGCCATTTAACCCCGTGTTGTTCGTAGACCACTTTAGGTTACACTATATAAAATGTGGTATCATGTTCAGTGCTGAATCGTTACTCTTTGATGTAAATGCGTTTTACGTTGGTATCTCTGCCCAATGATGAATTCATCCTGCATATAAATAACACAAATCTATATATCATGTCATTCGTATCAATAATCACAGCAGTTGTCCTATGATCATCAAGGGTGACAAAGCCTTACAAGGATGTTTCCTATTTTTAAGCTGTTTCTTGCATAATATAATGCAGAGTCTTGTAAGTGAGTGTTAACAGATTGCAGCAGTGTAAGTTCATAGGCTTCCACGATCAGCGTAAACTTCAAACAATTTACGCAGCAACAGAAAGTACCAACTAAAGATCTAATCGTTAGCTTCATCAAAAAATCTCTGTTTGTCAACGCGACTATACCATTAACTTCCTAAAGGGGCAAACACGGCCAGACATTTGCAACACATTTTAGTTGACAGAGAAAATTCTGTGAGCAGACAGACGTTGCGCACAGCCAGCTCCTTCCTTTCAACTGTACCAGCTGATATATTCATCGAAGCGTTCGAACAGATAGCACTAAGTTCCTCGGCTCCTCCGACCAGGCAACATGTTTTTAGTCATCAACAGTCCAATGTCGATGTTGGCGGGCTGAGGCGAGGCGTAAAGCTTTGTTTCATGCAATCATCAAGGATACACTAGTGGGCCTTCGGCTCCGAAAGCCCATATCGATGATGTTTCGTTGGCTGGTTCGCACACTGACTGGCCCAGCACTGAAATTTGCAGCAAATTGCGGAAGTGTTGCACTTCTGTCACGTTCAAAGATTCTTTTCAGTTGTCGTTGGTTCCGTTTTTGCAGGATCTTTTTCCGGTCAAGGAGATGTCGGAGCCTTGATGTTTTTCAAGATTCTTGATATACACGGTGCTTTCGCGAAACGGTCATACGGGAACATCGCCACTTCTTCGCTACCTCGGAGATGCTGTGTCCCATCACTCGTGCTCCGACTTTATCATCACGTTCAGACTCACTGAAATCTTGATAACCAGCCACAGCGCCAGTAACCGATCTAACAACTTCTCCAGACACTTCTTGTCTTATATAGGCGTTGCCGATCGCATCGCCTTATTCTATCTGTATACATATCTTTGAATACGCGTGCCTATATCAGTTTCTTTGGCGCTGCAGTGTAGCTTTGGTCAAGCAGCTTGAGGCTGTTGCCGATAAGCATCACTGTGGCCTGCTGGACATGGCGATCGGAGCGATGGACGTCTCACATGTAACCCGCCCGTTCACTATTGTGGCTTACCCAGTTACTGGATTGATTTAATCCAATAGCGACACTTCGAAACTTGTGCTGGCCTGGGACTCGAGGCTCTGATCACTAAACCATTCGGTGCAGACCAAAAATCTAAACACATCTACACACTACTAATGTAGTGCCCTTGCCCATTATCCTCACAACTCTTGGCATTTCGCCGATTTCCGTAAGAGTGCGAGGCTAGTGTGCATCTGCGCTGAGAAGATCGCTGATCGTTCTTGATTGATTTATGTACATGTGGATACGAAAGATATGAGTTCTGGCCGCTGCACTAAAAACTGAAGAGACACCAGGTGGGATGGAGAGTGTGTACCAGAACATGCGTTGCAGATACAGTGTCTGTAACAACGTTGGTGGTTGCCACATCAAGCCGATGTTGTGATGCATCAGTACCGTTGTGTAGGTACAGTATGCTGGATTCTTCTTTGTCTTGCCCCACACGGGACATACGCTCGGTCTGGGGTGCCTTGCCAGGGTTCACGCGGCTACTATCGTCGGAGGTTCGATCCTCCCTCGCGCATGTGTGTCTGTGTTGTCCTTAGCGTCAGTTAGCTTAAGTTAGATAAAGCAGTTTTTAAGCCTAGGGACCGATGACCTCACCAGTTTGGTCCGATAGGATTTTACCACAAATTTCCAATTTTTTTCTTTTTTTAGAATACTGTAAACACCTAATTTTTAAGTGTTTATACAAATACATGTGCTTAAGTGATAAATGAGTGTTCCGTTATGATTCCTTTCGAACTGTTGCCTAAATTGTAGTGCGTCACGCCTAATTTAATTCCTCAAGCAGAACTAGAAGACTTAAATGTAGTAATTGAAATCTTCGTAGAACGGATGGCCTCCTATTCAAAACCCACAAGAAGTCCTAGAAGTATGTGACATGAATTTCCGAACATCCTATATATCCGTTTCAGAAAGCAGATAAATACTGACTTGACGCCTTCCTGAAACATAGCCTCCATTTCTTCCGAACTGACTCTCTAAGCGTAGACCAGATACAGCTTACGTTCAAAGAAATAGTGTCCACAGAATTGGAGAGATTTACACTACATAAATTACTAGGAGACAGAACTGAGAGCCTGTGATACACAAATCAGATCAGAACACTGTTTCCGAAGCAATGAAACAACATGGCAATTAAAAAAAAAACGCAAAATACCCAAGTTTGGCGATGTTTTACCTAAAGCTCGAAAGATAGAGCAAAGATAAATGAGAAATACATTTGACAGTTTCCACGACGAAACCCTGTCTCTAAATCTGGCAGAAAGTCCACACTGCGTTCAATGTAGGCTTGCCCAAAGAGATTCTGGTCACATGTAAAGCACATCAGCTACAAAAATAATCAATAACTTCACTGCATGATGGCGATGATAAAGTTACCAATAAAAATGCTACTAACATGGAGTTACTAACTACGGTTTTCTGAAATAATTGCATGAAAAAAGACGAAGTAAATAGTACAGAATTCTAATGATGGCAGCTGCTAACATAAGTAACTTAGAGGTCGATACCCTCAGCGTAGCAAAGCAGCTTAAATCGATTAATAACGGCACGTACTCCGATACAGATTGTATACAAATTAGAGAGTGTGCTGGTATAACAGCTCCATACATGAAAGTCATATACAATTGCTTGCTCGGCGAAAGACCCACACATACAGAAAGGAAAATTGCAAAGATCACAGAAATATTCAAGAAAACATGTAGGAGTAATTCAGTGAATTACAGACCTATCTCATTGACTTCGATTAGCAGGAAGATTAGTATATACTTTGTTCGAACGTTATGAATTTCCTCGAGCAAAACGATCAGTCCACACAAAGTAATCACTGATTCAGCAAATATTGTTCTTATGAAACACAACTGGCTCCATATTCTTACGCAGTAATGAATACCATCGACAGGAGATCTCAAATTGATCCCAAGAGGTTTTTGGTACCGTTTCTCACAAGCGGCTTCTAATCAAATTGCATTTTTATGTGGCATCGTCTCTGTTATACGACTGATGTCCCCTAAGGAAATATTATTGGCCCTCTGGCGTTTTTTATCTTTATAGAGGACATATAATGCAACTGAGCAGCCATCTTAGACTGCTTGCAGATGAAGTTGTCATTTACTTAGTAAAGTCATCGGAAGATCAAAACCAATTGCGAAACGATTAAGACAAGATACCTGTATGGTGTGAAAAGTTACAGTTGATCGTAAACAATGAAACGCGTGAGATCTTCCACATAAGTACGGAAAGGAATCCGTCAAATTACGTTTGCATGATAGACCGCATAAATATAAAGGTTGTAAATACTTAATACCTAGGGACAACAATTATGGACAACTTAAACTGAAACGATCACTTTAGTAATGTTGCATGCAAGGCAAAACAAAGATAGCTCGTTGTTGAAAGAACGCTTAAGCAGCAAGCCTGTTAAGGAGACTGGCTACACTGCACTTGTCTATCTTTGCTAGATTACTACTGTGCAGTACGGGATCCTCAACCGATAGAACTGTGAGAGAGGTCATCGAGAAAAGGTCATCGAAAAAGTTCAACGAAGAGTAGATCATTTCTCATAATCGTGAAATAGGGGAAAGAGTGTCACGGATTTGATATGTGAGTAGAGGCGGAAATTGTCCAAAAAAGGCATTTTTATTTATCAGGAGGGCTTTCACTAAATTTCAATCTCTTATGCTCTCGTCCGAATGCGAAAATGTTTTGTTGACACCAACCTACAAAGGGCGAAGTGCTCATTCCGATAAAATAATAGAAACTAGAGCTCGCAAGGAAGATTTAAGTATTTTTTTCCAGTGTGATAATTAATGTTGGAGTTATTTTTGTAGTAGAGAGAACAACTCTTGAGCGCCTATGAGCAGCCGCTGCTATTGGCGGAAACGGGGAACCAAACTCATAATGCCAAAGAATTTTTTTGTTTAGTCATCAGTGTTCTGACTAGTTCGATGCAGCCCGCCACGAATTCCTCTCCATCTCAGAGTAGCACTGGAAATCTACGTCCTCACTTATTTCCTGAGTGTATTCCAATCTCTTTCTCACTCTACAGTTTTTGATCTGACGGCTCCCTGTAGCACCATGGAAGTTCGGAAGTTACTCCGTGATGTCTTAACAGATGTTCTACCATCATGTCCCTTTTTCTTGTCAGTATTTTCCGTGTATTCCTGTCCTCGTCGAATCTGTGGAGAACCTCCTCATTCCTTACCTTATCAGTCCACCGAATTTTCAACGTTCTTCTGTAGCACCATATCTCAATTGCTTTGACTCTCTTCTTTCCTGCTTCAACTGCACAGTGTTGTGCTCCAAACGTACTTTCTCAGAAATTTTTTCCCCAAATTTTGGCCTATTTTTCGGCAAGGAATACCCTTTTTGCTAGTGCTAGTCTGCATTTTATGTCCTGCTTGCTCCTCAGTCATGTTTTATTTTGCTTCTAGGAAGCAAAATTACTTACCTTCATCTGATTCGTCATCACGGAACCTAATCTTAAGTTTCTCAATGTTGCCATTTCTATTACTTCTCACTACTTTCGCCTTTCTTCGATTTACTCTCTATTCATATTCTGTACCCTCTAGACTGTTCATTCCATTCAGCATATCCTCCAGGGCTCTTCAGTTTCACTGAGGATAACAATGTCATGAGTGAGTCAAATCTTTTCACCTTGAATTTTAATTCCTCTCTTGAACCTTTTTATTTTAATTCCATCATTGCCTCTTCGATGTATGGACTGAACAGTAGGGGCGTCAGACTGCACCCTTTTTAATCTGAACACTTCGTTCTTGGTCTTCCACTCTTATTGCTCCCTCTTGGCTCTTGAACATATTGTATATTAACCGCGTTATTCTATAACTTACCCCTATTTTTCTCAGAAATTCGAACATCTTGCACCATTTGACACTGTCGAAGACTTTTTCCAAGTCGACAAATCCTTGAACGGGTCTTGATTTTTCTTTAGTCTTGAATTCATTATCAACGGTAACTTCAGAACAGCCCCTCCGGGGCCTTTACTTCCCTAAAGCCAAACTGATCGTCGTCTAACACATGCTCAGTTTTCTTTCCCATTCTTCTGTTATGTTATTCTCGTCAGCAGCTTGGATGCATGAGCTGTTAAACTGGTTGTGCAGTAAATCTCTCACTTGTCCTCTCCTGTAGCCTTAGGAATCATTTGGACGACGTTTCTTTGAAAGTCAGATGGTACATCGGCAGATTCATTCAGTCTACACACCAACGCGGGTAATCGTTTTGTTGCCACTTCCTTCAATGATTTTCGAAATTCTGATGGAATGTTATCTATACCACCTGAAGTATCTGACCCTGAGTCTTCCAAAGCCCTTTTAAATTCTAATAGTAATACTGGATCAATTCCTGTTTTATCGTCATCTAAGAAGTCTTCCCCTTCATAGAGATTTTCAACGTATGCTTTCCACCTGTCTGCTTTCTCCTCTGCATTTAAAGCTGGAATCCCCAACGCACCCTTCATCGCTACTAGTAGTAATCTGAGTCTTACAATGCAATGTGTGATTTCGGAATCTCAGCCTGACCATGATGTAATCTACCTGAAATCTTTCACTATCACCCAGCCTTTCAAAGCGTACCTCCTCCTCTTGTGGTTCGTGAGCAGAGTATTCGCTGTTACTAGCTGAAATTCATTTCAGAACTAATTCCTAGTAACAAGCCCATAATCTCCAGTAACGATTTCTTCTACTCCTTCCTCTACAATGGCATTGCTATCCCCCACGACTATTAGATTTTCATCTGTGAATCACATGTTAAATATCCTCATATACATTCTCCATCTCTTCTTCTTCGGCTTGCGGCGTCAGCATGTTTACCTGAACTACCGTTGTCAATGTTACTTTGCTTTTAGTTCTGATGAGAAGAACCCTGTCCTGAACTGTTCATAGTAACTCACTGTTTGCCCTACCTTTGTTGTAACCGCAGAAAAGCCAAGTCTAAATGCAGTTGTTCTCAGACGATACACCAGAAATCATACGGGGAGATAGAGTTAACAGGGGACGCCAGGCGTGTCAGAGGGGTCACAAAAGATAACGACGCTGCCAGATAGCCGAGGCGGCGGTCCAAGCGGCCAGGCAGCTGCGCGTGATAAGCAAGGAAGCAGACTCAGCTATTAATATAAAAAGGGCGCTCTGGGCAGGTCCCTTAATAAGCAATAACTTACAGTATCAACACTCTTGGCTAGAGGGAGAAGTCTGGGAGCGGAGAGAGAAAGAAACAAGGCCCTAGGTGGGGACCGCACTACGTCATGAGGAGCCAATGAAGGGCTCAGGACGCAGTGCGTGACCATATAGGGAGAGGCCCCTCTACCCCTCCACCCAGCTTCTGAAGAAAAGTGCTGAAGTTAATACTAAAACAATCCATAATAAGGAAAAGTTGCACTCGACGCTACGTCATGCCAAGCGCTGGCGGGGTCGAAGGGGAAGAGCTAACAAAACTCGGAGGCACGCCGCTCCGGGGATCTCTCTCTCTCTCGGGTTTAGGCAGCGACGGTAGTCAGCGTGAGTAGCAGCCGACTTGGGCTGAGGGCGGGCTGCAGGCAGACAGTTGGAGATAGTCGCCGATGAGCGTTTAGGCAGCGACCGCGGGACTCTGACGTAGGGTGCTAGTGTGGGCAGCAAAGTGCTGGAAAGTTCTATCAGGCAGCCAGAACGGTGGAAGTCAGTCACCGTCTCTGTAATGGGCTTGGCTATTCTGTAGGTACAGTCACTACGCAGTTAGGGTGATCTGTATTCTTTATGAATAAATTAGAACTTTTATAACGTCCATACGAGTTTACTTCTACCAACATCCTAGCCTTGTACCTTCACACCAGGGAATTTAACATCTTAGCCAGATCAAAAGTCTCCCTCTCAATTAGGTCAACCGGCTAATTCCCGTTTACGAACCGTGTCGCTCAATCCCTCGCAAAACCCACGCTTGGGACGCGACATAAATAAAAGTTTTGGTGCCAGGTGTGGGGTACCACAAAGTCATATAGGCAAAAAGGAGATAGGAGCCAGTAGATTTTGCTACAGCGACTGTGGCAATTAGCAGGAAGTTGTGGCGACTCGCAACTTTCAGCATTAGTAGCCCCACTACGACAGAGTCCAGAGAAGTAGTCCTCGCGGGTGCAGGGCAACGCAGGATAGAGGCAGCACGACGCGGAGCGACAAGGCACAGAGGTGTCTAAGCAGCCAGCGTTCGAGACCGGGGATCCGGGCCGAGCAGCGGCAGCAGCCGTAGCAGCGGCAGCCGAGGCGAGCGACGGGGTCGGCACAGCCCAGCAGAGCGGCGGCCGACGCATCGCGGCAGCGCGGAACAGCGCGGGCATAGAGAGCACAGAGACAGCGCGGAGCAGCGCGGCACAACGCTGGACAACGCGGATCAGCGGAACAGACGGCGCACCACAAGAGAAGCGGTACATATAAAATTATATTAAGAATTTTGTATCTTGTATTGTAAAGTGCTAACATAGTTAGGTTGGTAAGATGGCCCAAACTAACGAAGTTCCGTCATCCTCCAGTAGCGGTAAGATATCAGTGAAAGAAGCCTTGTGTATAGTTCCAAAAGTGTTCGAAGGAAATATGAGAGATCTTAGGGAGTTTATTGAAAATGTAGACGCTGCATTTGAACTTGTGAAACCGGAGGAACACGAAACGTTACTGAAGTTTGTTAAAGCCAAAATAACCGGAGAGGCCAGATCGAGGCTGCAAGTAAGGGAACGCACGGGGACATGGCAGGAAGTAAAACATGTTCTAGAGGAAAATTATGCGAGTAAGCGTACCATTGACTACTACGCGTGCAAGATATTTCAGTCGAGACAGGGACAAGGAGAGCCAATTGCGACATGGGCAAGCAGAATAGATGAAATGCAAAGGGATTTCAGGGAAGCAGTAAGCAGAGTTACGGCTAGGGAGAACTTAAAGGGCGCAATAGAACTGGTTGATTCACTAGGAAGAGCATGCTTTATACAAGGGTTAAGCAATGATAGAATACAGACGATAGTAAGAAGTAGAGGCGATGAAATCACGCTAGCAGCGGCCGTGGAACTAGCATTGCAAGAAGAAAGTGCAATACTGTCAATGAAAGAGCGGGGACTAGCCCCAAGAGTAACTTTCAACCGGGGAAAGGAAACGGTGAAGAATACCAGAGATATTAGAGATTTGAAATGTTTCAATTGTGGATTGAGAGGGCACATGGCAAGCAAGTGTAGAAAGAATAGGCCAGAGGGAAGAGTACGGATAATGACGGGCAAAGAGTTTACGAATTTTTGTTACGGGTGCGACAAGCCAGGACATACAGACGCGGAATGCCGGGTAAGATTAAGAAATATTCAGCCGATAGATACAAGAGACTTTAGAGGAAATCATAGGGAAGCTGATGGAGGGTAACGAGAGTGGAGGTGCCCACAATGTAATCTACCAGGGAACTGTGGAGTTCCGTGTACGAGGGTAAAAGACGTTGCTTGTTTCAAGTGTAAGCGGCCGGGACACTACGCGAAAGATTGTCACGCAGGGCCCTGGCACGCATGGAGAAAAGGCAGGGTGCCAGTATCGAGCAAAACCGGTAAAGTGGTGCAGGGAAACTAAGAGGCGGCAAGGCCGCACAGTCGGGCCTTGTTGCGATAGGTAAACCCTCAGTTAGGGTAATCGACTGTGCGAACAGAAAATGACGTTTTGGTTTTATACTGCATAGAATTAAAAAGATATTTGAAGTTGCTAATAGACACTGGAGCACAGTTGTGTCTGCTCAAGAGAACGAGTATTCCGATAAATAGTACACTTGCAATTAATGAAGCTTAAAGGCTTCGGCTAAAAGGTGTAACCAGTGAGGCCGTCAGCACAATAGGTACGGTACAGGTACACTTAAGTGTGGACGGTTCTGAGCAAATAGGGCCAAAATTTCACGTGTACGGGAGAGGATTAGATATTCCGTACGACGGACTGATAGGCAGAAATTTCTTGACAGAGCATAGAGTTAAGTTAGACTATGCAGGTAAAATAGTGAGACTAAAAGGGCGAGATATACCCTTAGTAGTAGAGGAAGAGCCAAAGGGACATGAGAACGAACAAGATTCAGAAGTAGGCGGGGAAATAGGGCCCCGAGAGGAAAAAATAATGTTATTAAAGGTGGAAGGAAATGTAAAAAGGGGAATCGAAAAGGAAATGATTATTCCTAGGCAGGAGATTGCACAAGGGGTACATGTACCTGAAGCGTTAGTAAAAGTGCGAAATGGGAAATGCATAGTAAGTGCATTAAACTTGTCAGAAGACAGAGTGCAGTTAGGAAACGTCAGGTTAATGACGGAAGAATTAGAAAAAGTAGGGAAAATACGCGAAGTAAAATGTTGTACTAATGTCATAGGAAAGACAGAAAGTCGTACTAGTGTGTTGCGAAGGCAATTAAGATTGGATCATTTGAACGCTGAAGAGAAAAGCGCTCTAGCAGAGGTTTGCACGGAATACGGAGATGTATTTCATCTACCAGGGGACAACCTGTCCTATACTTCCGCAGTGAAGCACAGAATACCGATTGCACCGGAACACGCGGGAAAGGTAGTAAAGGATCCCGGAAGCGCAAAAGGAAGTGCTAAGGGAGCAAATAGAGCAGATGCTAAGAGATGACATAATTGTCGAGAGTAAGAGCGCTTGGAACGCACCGTTACTGTTAGTTCCAAAGAAGCTAGACGCTAGTGGCAAGCAGAAATGGAGAATCGTAGTGGACTACAGACGATTAAATGATATCACTGTAGGCGATGCATTTCCACTACCGAATATCTCCGAGATACTGTATCAGTTAGGGCAAGCTAAGTACTTCTCGACGCTTGACCTCGCAAGCGGGTACCATCAAATATTGACGGACGAGAAGGACAGAGAGAAAACGGCATTTAGCTCAAACTATCAGCATTACGAATACAAACGAATGCCGATGGGACTGAAGGGAGCCCAAGGATGTTTTCAGAGACTGATGAATACAGTCTTGGCAGGTTTACAAGGAGTGAAATGCTTTGTATATCTAGACGACATAGTATGCTATGGGATAAACCTGCAGGAGCATAACGAAAAGCTCCGGGAAATATTTGACAGTTGCGAGAGCACAATTTGAAGCTGCAACCAGACAAGTGTGAATTCCTGAGGAAGGAAGTAATCTTCCTAGGTCATTGCATCACTGACAAAGGAATATCACCACATATGGCGAAGGTGGAGAAGGGGAAGTTCTTCCCACAGCCAAAGACAACTAAGGAACTAAAAGGGTTTCTCGGATTGATAGGTTACTACCGCCGTTTCATTGCTAACTTCAGCAAGATTGCGAAACCTCTCCATGAGCTCTTAAAAAAGGGAGTGGAGTACCGATGGAGCGAACGTCAGAACAATGCGTTCGAAGAACTAAAAGAGAAATTAATAAACCCTCCGTTACTTCAGTACCCTGACTTTACGAGACCGTTCATCATTACAACGGATGCGAGTAACGCAGCCTTGGGTGCAGTGTTATCGCAAGGTAAGAAGATTGGCGAAGACTTGCCCATCGCATATGCATCCAGAGCATTGAACAAAGCCGAACTAAATTATAGCACAACGGAAAAAGAGTTGTTGGCTATAGTTTACGCAGTAAAACAGTTCAGACCATATGTATATGGCAGAAAGTTCACTGTAGTGACAGACCATAAGCCACTAACGTGGATATTTAGTGTCAAAGATCCGAGTTCGAGACTCATGAAGTGGAGACTGAAACTCGAGGAGTATGATTATGAAGTAATATACAAGCCAGGAAAGTTAAATAGTAATGCGGATGCGCTGAGTAGAATAAGGCATGAAGGGAATGAAGAGATAGATGCGAAGCAGAAGGTGGAGACAGAGATCTCGGCAGCAAAAGCAAATGGGGAAGAAAGTTCCGTAAACGTGCGGCAAGCACAAGTGTCGAGTGAAATAGAACAGGAAACGGATAGTGGTGAGGAAATTAGTCCCGAAGAAAAAGAAAATATACTAAAGGAAATGCATGACAATCCCTTGGGAGGTCACCAAGGAATGCACAGGACACTCGAAAGAATTAAAGCATACAAGCAGTGGCGCGGAATGAAGCGTGACATTGAAAATTACATTAGGAAATGCCCATCGTGTCAAAAGAATAAAAACACGCAAATGAAAACTAGGATGCCCTTACAAATTACAGACACAGCAGAAACAGTATTCGGAAAGTGTGCGATGGATATAGTGGGTCCACTAGATGTATCTAATACAGGAAAAAGGTACATGTTAACATTCCAAGACGATCTGAGTAAATTTACCTTAGCAATCCCAATTGACAAACAAGATGCCGAAACAGTAGCTGAGGCATTTGTGGAAAACGTAGTATTAAGGTTTGGAATTCCATCAGTATTATTAACAGATCAAGGGTCTAACTTTCTGAGTGATGTATTTAAAAGGGTATGTAAATTGTTGAAGGTATAGCGTATAAATACTACAGCGTACCACCCTGAATCAAATGGTGCACTAGAAAGAAGTCATAGAACAATTGTAGAGTATCTCAGACACTTTGTAACAGGAGATCAAAGTTCTTGGGACAAATGGGTACTGTATGCAATTTTTGTGTTCAACACTACACCACACAGCAGCACAGGATACACACCATTTGAATTACTATACGGAAGAAAGGTTAACATACCAGGAGTACTGCAGCAAGAAACACAGCAGGTAAGTTACAATTATGAAATGTATGTAAATAAACTAAGAGCGAGAATGCAGGAAGCCCACAGAGTGGCCAGAGACTCGATTATAAGAAGTAAGAAAATCAGTAAGGAACAGTATGACATGAAACAAAATCCAAAAAATCTCAAGGTAGGAGATAAAGTATTACTGCACGATGAGTCGGTGAGACGGGGTAGATCTCGGAAATTAGATTCACAATGGAGAGGTCCATTTGAAGTAGTACAAGTGGAAGGTCCTAACGTAGTAATAAAAGTTAAAAGAAATAAGGAAACAAAAGTACATGCCAACAGGCTGAAACAATTCTTTTAAATTTCAGGTATGGCACTCAAGTGGCAGGTCGTGAAATTCGTCATAGTGATAACAGCATACTACATCACTGCATCAGAGCATGCAACAAATGAGTACCAAGTGACGCCATTTCCGAGTTCATCAGGACTATATTACGATAATAGAGGACAGGTAGAAATATACAGTACCACATGGAGAATAGTCACATACGTAAATCTAGATATAATAACAGAAAGGTTTCAGAATGCAGAGAGGTATGGTAGGGCAGCGGTACAAAGGTGCCGAGAAACACTAACACAATTAAATGTAGGATTAATAGAATGCAGGGTACTAGACCAACAAGTAACCGATCATGTGGAAAAAATCAGAGGATTGCAACTTTTAGTACAGCAGCTAACGAAACACGAGACCAGAAGGAAGAGAGGAGTATTCAACTTCGTCGGGCAGGTAAGTAAAATACTGTTCGGGACGTTGGACGAAGCAGATGCAGCATACTATAAGGAAAGAATAGACGCTATGGAGAAAAACTCAGAAGGGTTGTAGAGGCTAACAAAGGAACAGGTGGCAGTGGTAAGAGCCACATTGGCGGGAGTAAACAGGACGGTATATACACTAGAGTCAAATGAGCACGTTCTGAAGACAGGTATGCAAAGACTAGAACGATTCATGAAGGAATACGTGAAGGAAACCGATATAGGGTTTAAACGTGTAGCGTCCTTCGCCACAGTAACAGAGCAAGTATTACAACTATCGGCAGTGTTTGGTCAGATCGAAGAGGAATACGAACAAATGATAAATGCCATTGTAAATGCTCAGAAGGGAATACTACAGCCTCATATAATTAATCCAGTCCAAATTGTAAAATACCTAAGTTTAATACGGGAAGAACTAAAAGATGTAAAGTTTCCTGTTCCTCTTACGGAGTCCTCAGGTTATCTATTGTTAAGAATAATTGATTTAGATGTTTTCATCTCGGGTAGCATACTAGGATATGTAATTAATATTCCATTAATAAATAATAACAATTTCAATTTGTGTAGAGTACTCCCACTACCAAAAGAAATTCCAAACATGAAAGGTAAATATGTGTACATACAGATAGAGAAAGAATTCTTACTAATAGATGAATCCAAAAGGCAGTACGCGAAACTTTCTGCGGAGGAACTAAAATGCAAGGAGCTAAGTAAAAATAGGAGACTGTGCAAACAAGCATTCGCCTTGCTGTCAACATTCGACCACGAAGAGTGCGAAGCGAAATTGTTGCAACCGGTAAGAGAAATTCCGGAAGATTGTGTGCGAAAAATAGTCGCACTGAATCAGAGCCTTTGGACTCATCTAAACAGTAACGAATGGCTATATGTAGCACCGAAGGAAGAAGGCTTAACAGTATTGTGTGGAAGGGAACCACCAAAGGACCTAGTAATAAAAGGGGTAGGAAAAATTAGTTTTTACAGTAAATGTGAGGGGTATGGCACTAGAGTGTTCATACAAACAGATAGAGTGATTCAGAGTAATGTGACGAAGAAAGACATAGTTCCGCAGATCAATCTAGAATTCGATTGTTGCGTGGTAAACAAGGAAAAAAGGAATGTCTCAACGTTAGCATTAGATTTGCCATTGGACCAGGTAATGACACAGTTAGACGACTTGAAAGTCGCAGGAAAAAGACTGGATGATGTCCAGAAGATGGTAGAGAGACAAGAGGAGGAAATGAAGTACTCCAGGTACTTCACACATTACTCCATAACTACGTATGTAGCCATATCAATAGTTATTCTAATCATAATAACATGCTGTAGTAAAAATTGTAAATGTTGTAAAGACTGTTTTAAAAGTATATGGAAATATTTTGAAGACAGTGATTGTTGTGGAAAAGTATGTATAAGAAATACCATAGTGAACCAATACCCAGAGACTAGTTCAGCTAGAAGACACAGTAATAAAGAAACTGAAGAGATAGTAATTTATGAAAGATGTGGAAAAGACCAAGGTGATACGGTCGCTTTCAGAAACAGACGTTAAATAACTGTATTTGAAATGTGTAATTGAAATGTAACTGTATTTGAAATATGTAATTGAAATGTAACTGTATTTGAAATGTGTAATTGAAATGTAACTGTATTTGAAATGTAATTCTAATTGAAATGTGAATGTATGTATCAATGAAAGTGTCTTTTGATTTTAATGCAAATGCTTTTGACATAACTGAATGTTAGGCATGTATAATGTAATTGTATTATTGTGTGTTTAATGAATTTGACTTTACTAAATGAAAATGAAAAATATAACATATCAGATGCTAATGTAATAAACAAATATGTAAAGCATGTAATGGAAAAAAAAATAAAAGAGTCACAATTGACGCTACTCTGAGGAGTAACGCCAATTTCCCTGGCGGGGGAGGTGTTGTAACCGCAGAAAAGCCAAGTCTAAATGCAGTTGTTCTCAGACGATACACCAGAAATCATACGGGGAGATAGAGTTAACAGGGGACGCCAGGCATGTCAGAGGGGTCACAAAAGATAACGACGCAGCCAGATAGCCGAGGCGGCGGTCCAAGCGGCCAGGCAGCTGCGCGTGATAAGCAAGGAAGCAGACTCAGCTATTAATATAAAAAGGGCGCTCTGGGCAGGTCCCTTAATAAGCAATAACTTACAGTATCAACACTCTTGGCTAGAGGGAGAAGTCTGGGAGCGGAGAGAGAAAGAAAGAGGGCCCTAGGTGCGGACCGCACTACGTCATGAGGAGCCAACGAAGGGCTCAGGACGCAGTGCGTGACCATATAGGGAGAGGCCCCTCTACCCCTCCACCCAGCTTCTGAAGAAAAGTACTGAAGTTAATACTAAAACAATCCCTAATAAGGAAAAGTTGCACTCGACGCTACGTCATGCCAAGCGCTGGCGGGGTTGAAGGGGAAGAGCTAACAAAACTCGGAGGCACGCCGCTCCGGGGATCTCTCTCTCTCTCGGGTTTAGGCAGCGACGGTAGTCAGCGTGAGTAGCAGCCGACTTGGGCTGAGGGCGGGCTGCAGGCAGACAGTTGGAGATAGTCGCCGATGAGCGTTTAGGCAGCGACCGCTGGAAAGTTCTATCAGGCAGCCAGAACGGTGGAAGTCAGTCACCGTCTCTGTAATGGGCTTGGCTATTCTGTAGGTATAGTCACTACGCAGTTAGGGTGATCTGTATTCTTTATGAATAAATTAGAACTTTTATAACGTCCATACGAGTTTACTTCTACCAACATCCTAGCCTTGTACCTTCACACCAGGGAATTTAACATCTTAGCCAGATCAAAAGTCTCCCTCTCAATTAGGTCAACCGGCTAATTCCCGTTTACGAACCGTGTCGCTCAATCCCTCGCAAAACCCACGCTTGGGACGCGACACCTTCTTATTCACATCTAAAGCTTCTCCCGTTACACCATTTCCAGCTGCTGTTGATATTAATTACCCTGTTCTCATCCTGTCTTCTTTCCATTTCACTTCACTGACTCCCACTATATTTTGATTGTGCCCCAGAATTTCCCTTTTCAGAATTTATACCTTCCTACCACGTTCAAACTTTTTATATTCTATGCCCCGACTCGTAGAACGTTATCCTTTCGTTGGTTATTCAACCTTTTTCTCATGATGAACTCTCCCTTGGTAGTCACCTCCCAGAGATCCGAATGGGAGACTCGTCTCGAATCTTTTGCCAGTGAAGTGACCATCATAACATGTGTCCTGTGATTGAAAAAGTGTTTTGTGGATATACATTATGTGTTTTGAATGCAGTAATTTCCATTTTCTTCTACATCGTCATACCGTTTATCAGTCTCTCCGGAAAGAAGATTTCTAGGATGTTTATTAATTTTTAGTTGGATGAAACTCGGAATGTCCATAGCGATTGGCTAACGACAATCCGTTGCTGGTAGTACCTACAGAGGTTTTAGTAGGAGAAGAGGCGAACACTTCATCCTACAGGGAAGCCCTTGAGTGCAAGTTAGGAAAAAGGCAGTGACGCTTACGGCATTCGATGCCACGCATATTGTCTACCATTTATGCACAACATTCATTGCTAATGGCATCAGGGGAAGGGACTGGAAGTATCCAGTGGTGAGCACAACATGAGGCTACGGGGCTTAGTTGAACTGCTCAGCCGGTAAGTCACAACAGTGCTACTGATGTTGATGCAAAACAGAGCAGTGGCAAGATAAGCAAAGCAAACATACAACAGTCACCGAAATTGATATTTCGTCAGAAAGGGACCCGAGGAATTTCGCAGAGTGAAAAAGAAGTAGCAGATGAAATATTAGCGTTTCTGCAAGATGAGTCAATGGAATGTGGGGGTGTCGTTTACGTTCGACTGTGTGGACAATGTACTTGGGAAGTGCAATGATAACGATACGTGCTTAACAAGTGAACTTGTTTGAAACAGTTGTCAGGCAGGGAGCCACAAATCCCGTCCCCAGTGAAACGTAGTAAAGGAGAATCGTTGACCAAGGAGCAGGCACTAAACATAATTAGGTACATGGAAGATCATCCACAGCACATAAAAAAAAGAAAAATATTATAAACAGATATGGAATAAGTTTGCAGCTATATAATCGTGTAGTGCTTAAGAAAACCTATGGGTATTCAAGGGAATACAAGTCGCACTTGTTAAAAAGAAAAACTTGTTTTCAACCGTTTCAAGGATACTCGATACAATTTACAGGCTGTGCATGACAGTGACCTACTACGTTATGCACGTCAAATTGCGCACCATAGATTACAGTGATTGCAAGGAAAGCAGTGGATGGTTGCGATAAAAACAGTGCTACAGAACTGAAAGACGTAAGATAAGAAAATTTCAAACAAAGGCTCAATCTGATGATGCACGGAAAACTGCGGAATGGGTTAGAACATTTGTAAATGAGATAAATAAACTTATCCCATCTTTCAGCAAGGAATTTCTTTTCAACTACGAACAATATGGAGTTGAAGACGAAATGCATATGAAAGGAACCCTGGAAATTAAAGGTACCTAATGAGTTATATAAGGTAAACTAACGTCAATGGCTTAACTCACTCCTATACAATTATGCCGACTGTAAATCTGTATAGTAAATTGGATGGAAAGTTATTTATTGTGCTGCGAGAAGTTGGAGATGCTCTGTGCCGTACGATTCCTTCTCGTGTGCGAGATCTTATAGGGGCAATAGGGAATAGTTATGTCATAGCAAGCAAGGGGGGGAAAATGTGAGTCACAAAACTACAACTATGGTATGAACGCAGCTTTTGGCAAACAGCTGCTCAAAATAACTTGCTTTTGCTTGATTCCTGGCCTAGGTCTAAAAACTATACTACTTTACAATATCCTTCCTGAAAAATGTGTGACATTGCAGTTGATGCTACCTGCAACCACTGGACAAATTCAGTTTCCGGATGTATGGTTTTCCGTCCCTATAAAACATACACTCCTGGAAATGGAAAAAAGAACACATTGACACCGGTGTGTCAGACCCACCATACTTGCTCCGGACACAGCGAGAGGGCTGTACAAGCAATGATCACACGCACGGCACAGCGGACACACCAGGAACCGCGGTGTTGGCCGTCGAATGGCGCTAGCTGCGCAGCATTTGTGCACCGCCGCCGTCAGTGTCAGCCAGTTTGCCGTGGCATACGGAGCTCGATCGCAGTCTTTAACACTGGGAGCATGCCGCGACAGCGTGGACGTGAACCGTATGTGCAGTTGACGGACTTGAAGGGAGGGCGTGTAGTGGGCATGCGGGAGGCCGGGTGGACGTACCGCCGAATTGCTCAACACGTGGGGCGTGAGGTCTCCACAGTACATCGATGTTGTCGCCAGTGGTCGGCGGAAGGTGCACATGCCCTGAAAAATGCTGTTCATTGTTGAAATTTTTTTTACTGATGGGCCGAAACACACTATTATTTCCGCTTGGAATCCAAATTAGATTAACAATCATTATGTCCAGTCTGAGGATCCAACAAAAGCAAGGAATTTTTTTTTCTGCATATAAGACGTTTCGGATGTCACATTGAAAATACCTGTTTTAGCTTCTTCGATTACAAGATGTTTGCTAGTCCTTTTTTCAAATATTTGGTCATAATTTTCCTTGATTTCCTGAAGACAGGTTTAACCCCGCAATAACACTCATATCAATGGCATTGTTGTATACAAATGTGAGCATTCGTCGACTCTGAAGTGCCTCTTTTTTTTGGTTCGAAAGTGTGGGGTGCACACCCTACTTGAATGAAACGACATTGGTTTTACGCACAGCAGTTTTAGGTCACAACAGGAAGCTCTATCGTCACTTCACGCTGAAATTGCTACAGTATTATCTATTAAGGGCATCTCCTCAATATTCGTAATTTTGCGAATTCCTGTTCCATATAGTTCTCAAATCTGCTTAACCAGGTCAATGCAGCCTGGAAATCAGTAAGGTTCATTTCACTTGCAATGTACAGCGATCATTCTCGTAATCTCCCCAAGTAACGGTGGAATGACTCTTCCAAACACTTGGGAATTTCATTTTGTCAGTTTTGCATACTTTGTTTAAATATTACTTCCATTTATACAATTCATGTTCAGATTTTACGAAGTGAAATTGGCTTTGCACATTACTTAAGTTTCCTCCGTCCTTAAATTAAACAAATGCTTTAGAGCCTTTTGTCACTGAAGCTATAACACTACTTCTTTTCTTTGGGATTGGAATGTACGCTACTTTTGTTGTGGACTTCATTAGAGCAATTATTTCTCGAACCACAATTCGCAGAACCGTCTGAGGTATATCCCTGTTTCTTCTAACGTTCCAGTGCTTCTACGGAAATGTCGACATCTTTCGAAGGAACGTCCAACAAATTAAGTAATAAATAAAACAACTTCTGGAGGAGTAGATAACTTCGAAAAAAAGGTTCAAATGGCTCTGAGCACTATGGGACTTAACATCTGCGGTCATGAGTCTCCTAGAACTTAGAACTACTTCAACCTAACTAACCTAAGGACATCACACACATCCATGCCCAAGTCAGGATTCGAACCTGCGACCGTAGCAGTCACGCGGTTCCGGACTGAGCGCCTAGAACCGCGAGACCACTACGGCCGGCAGATAACTTCGACTGCATGCCATGTTAATCATATTTCATCTACATAAGGTTGCAAAAATTTATTGATTCCCCATCACTGTGAAATTCTGGAACCTGCACAGAGACAGATGCTGTTACCAATCACATACGAAGAAATCAAAATGGAAATTAAGTTTTATCTGCATTGCTAAAATTAGCAACACCACAAAGGCAACTGCTAATTATTATGGATATGAAATAAGTTGGAAATTCGAGCGATAGTATTTTGTGGACAATTGCGTCAGGGAAAACATCAACAGAAACTGAAATTAGCTTTGTAAATTACGATAAGTTTGTGCAGTATTA